>NC_080756.1:15355229-15656537 GCF_020826845.1 Diceros bicornis minor
ACTTATTTAGCTTCTATTACTATTTTATTGTGAAGTCAAAATATCTTATTAGTTAAAATTTTGGCATTTTAATTCCCATAAACCGGAGTCTTAATCCATATCTTGCCACTCACTGGCTAGCTAATCTTGGGCAAACTGTTCAAATTCCATGAGCCTCAGTTTTCTCAACATCAAAATATGTTTTAAAACATCTACCAAACAGAGTTACTGTTGTAAGGACTAAAGTGAGTGATGTATATAAATTAAATGAAATATGTAGCACCTGGGAAAGAGAAAGTGCTCAATAAATAATGGATATATGAGACGTCGAACAGAAAAAAAAGAAATTTTTGCTAAATTAAGAAAATTACCTTCAGAAAAATGTATACTTTTTAAAAACCAGGTACAGTAGTCCCCCCTTATCTGCAGGGATATGTTACAAGACCCCCAGTGGATGCTTGAAACTGTGATAGCATGGAACCCTATATATACTGTTTTTTCCTATGCATACATATTTGAGGTGCAACAGCTAAACTAGCACTAATTTTTTTCCTTCTTCACAATTTCACAGACAGAAGATTCATTCTTACCATAGATCTTAGCAACCTCGGCATATAATTTTTTTCTTTCACCTTTTCACTTAATAGAAGAACATTCACCTTTTCACTTAAAGGAAGCACTTTACGGCTTCTCTCTGGCATATCTGAATTGCCAACATCACTACTCTTGTGCTTTGGGGCCATTATTAAATAAAATAAGGGTCACTTGACCACAAGCACAGTGATACCATAACAGTCTTTTTGATAATTGAGATGGCTAATAAGTGACTAATAGGCAGGTAGCATATACAGAGTAGATATGCTGGCCAAAGTGATGACTCACAGCCTCGGCTAGACGGAGTAGGATAACAGGAGATTTCATCACACTACTCTCAACAGTGTGCAATTTAAAACTTACGGATTGGGGGTCGGCCCAGTGGCTTAGCAGTTAAGTGCCCGCACTCCGGGGCTGGCAGCCTGGGGTTCGGATCCCAGGCGCACACTGACGTACCGCTTCTCTGGCCATGCTGAGGCCACGTCCCACATACAGCAACTAGAAGGATGTGCAACTATGACATACAACTATCTACTGGGGCTTTGGGGGAAAATAAGGAGGAGGATTGGCAATAAATGTTAGCTCAGAGCCGCTCTTCCTCAGCAAAACAAAAGAGGAGGATTAGCATGGATGTTAGCTCAGGGCTGATCTTCCTCACAAAAAAATAAATAAATAAAACTCATCGATTGTTTATTTCTAGAATATTTCATTTAATATTTTCAGATTGTAGCGAAAACAGGTAACTGAAACCATGGAAACTAAGGGGGGACTACTGTACCTTACTCAAGATCCAGAAGATTCCAAAGATTCTTCATTGAAGAATTTTAACAGCTGATTGTTCTTTAAAGAAAGCATTCAGGAAAGTGTAGATAATTACAAACATGCTTCACAGTATATATTAGATGCATTCAACTATCTGAGAACATTTAGTAGGTGAATCTATTTATTTCTAAGTCTCATGTACCTCATTTTTACTCCTTAGAAGCAAAAGAGAATCTTAGACTGGGTCTTCAGTTTGAACCTCAAGAAATATCTTACTCTTTACCTTATGCAAAGACAGAATTGAAAATTCCTCCTATGTATTATCTGCCTTAAGTTCTACGTCCTTTGATCTAGCCATATATATATACAGTATATAGCATATATATAGTTATTCTTAAAACCAAGAAAGTAAATTAGAAAAATATATATAAATGTGGTCTGTTTGAGCAGTAATAAGGGCCCTTGAGGTCAATTAGGTTATTTTTTACCAAACTCCCTCATTCCTCAGAATCATCTGGGAGGTTTTGTTTTGCTTTTCTCTTAAATTGATTCCTGGATCACATCACATTCTTAGTTAATCTAAATACTGAAATTTTTCTATTAATGACATGAGTATGGGGAAGCATTCACTTATTTTTTCAGATTCCCAACTGACTTTAATGAAGTCAGTTCCTATGTAGAAGTTTGAGGACCAGTGAACTTGATCATATTACTTCCTGGTAGAATAGCAGTTTTCTCACTCAAAGTCATCAAAGTCATTGTTAATTATAACAGATGCTTCTTTTTTGTGTGTGTGAGGAAGATCAGCCCTGAGCTAACATGCATGCCAATCGTCCTCTTTTTGCTGAGGAAGACTGGCCCTGAGCTAACATCCGTGCCCATCTTCCTCCACTTTATATGGGACACCGCCACAGCGTGGCCTGACAAGCGGTGCGTCCGTGCACACCCGGATCCGAACCCAGGCCGCCAGCGGCGCAGCGCTCACTTAACCGCTATACCACGGGGCTGCCCCTAACAGATTCTTCTTAAAAATATTCTTAACCCTTCATTTCCCTGTTTTAACAAATATCACTTCCAGGAATTTCTGTCTTTATTCAACAGAAATATGTAATAAATATAACCCATTTCTTGATTTTCTGATGCCAGTGGATACAAAACTAGTTAGACTTATTTAATGGTGGTCGTGAAATGTTGCTTATATGAACCAGGCTCACCCCACTGCTGAGGCATTCCTTTAGTTTCTTTATGTTTCCACTTTATACATCTGATTCTATCTTGGGTTCTAAAATACTTTTAAAGAATGACATAAAAGTAGAGAGTATGTTTTATATATAGTATGCGGTCTTGGTCATAAAATTTGAAGAATCTTCTGAGATTTTATGAAACTCCAATAATTATAAATGAAATTTTGTGCATTTATATGACAAATACATTTCATGATTTATATCAAACTCTAAAAACAATTCCTAACCTAAAATAATTAGAAATAAAAATGACGAATGATACACCAAGTCAAAAGTAATTGGACAATAAAAACAAAGAGCACATGTGATTTCTTTACCCTTCAAATTTGCAAAGTATCTTCTGATATGCATCACTCAGTCAACTAATACCACACCTGGTACATAATTAATATTATTTTTATTATTTCTTCTATAAATTTGTTATGCATAGTAAAAAAAGTATATTTTATAAAATACCTTAAAATAACGTCAACTACCTTAAAATTCTGTAACTCTCCTACTATACTGATTTACAGTTACAAGAGTATTCTTGTATAACATATCTTCATTGTCTCGAACTGTTCTCATTTTGAGTTTTTACTTAAATCTATTAATCTTTGAATGTTTATATATTCAACTCTACCGGCACTTATAATCTCTCCCCAACACATCAGACATACTTAAATTTCTTATTTTCTCATACATTTTTCACAATCCCTACTATTTTATTTCTTTTTCCAATCACATATGTTCCTCATCTGTAAACTGGAGATAACAATAGTACCTTCTCACAAGGTCGCTGTGTGGATTAAATAAGTTAACACAGGTTTCTTCCCCTATCTGAAAGTTCACTTTATGCCGCTTCGCTTTTGTGCAAGACCTACATTAGTACCAGTTTTTGCTAACCAAAAGGAATCCAAAGAGGATTTTCGCTATTACGAAAAAAGGCAAATAGCAAAAATAGAATTCAGTGTTTGCAGTGAGCCATTATAGAGGCTAAGCAGTCAAGCATACTGTCGTATTTCAAGCCTTCCACGTCAGCCACAGCAGACAACGAATCTCAACCTTCGACATCGAGGCAGGCAGACATAGAATAAAGTGTAGACGTTAGTAACCTGCCTGTCTTGATGGATTCAGATGACAATGACATGTTAATAGAAGATCTTTGTCTTCTCTCTCCTACACCCCAGTCTCCCGTACCTCCCAGCACCCCAACCTCTAATGACTTTCAGTCTAATACACCATCATCACTCCCACTACATCTCAGCCTTCCAGTGTGCTCACTGTCTTCTTGATTCTGGTAAGTGAAACTACTCTGTACGTACACTATTTCTACTTTATACAGGCTGTGTATTTATCATATCATTCCTGCTTTTACTGTATGTTATTATTATTTTAGGTTTTATCTGTTATTTTGTATAGTTTGGCAGATTATTTTGGGGGTCTTGGAATGTCCCCCAATTTTTTCTATATTAATTAATGATAATTGCTTCTTCATTTTAGATCATTTTGCCTTAAGAAAGGATTCATAGGAACACTCTACTTTCCGATAGTGAGAAAAACCTGTATATATAAAACACAGCGCTATATATGTAAGCTAACATTATTACTATGTCTCACACATACTATGAAAAATTAAGCTATGATTCAAATAGCAACAGTAGCACAGATATAAGCACTAAGAACACTCAATAATAGGAAAAAAAAGATAAAAGAGGCTACCCAAGAAAGAAGAAATTTGTAATCCTTCACAACAAAAATAATTTTAAAAGAAACTCAGTTGGTATGAAGAAAGTAAATTGTTACTGAGGCATGCAGGTGGCTGTCTTCCCAAAAGTGTAAAAGTAGCAGAGCAGAGCCTACTAGAGATTATTAGTGTGGCTTCACTGTGCAGAAAGGAGGGACAACAACACCTATTGGGCAAAAAGACCTGAGACTCCTGGGACTCAGACACAGAGATGATCAGACATCAGATTTTCAAGTATAAGAAAAGACACATGACTGACTCCTGCAATACTATTATTAATGGCTGGGGATTCCTGGAAAGGAAACAAGGACTTGTTCCTGGTCTGTTAATGATAAATACCCAATAACTTATGACATAGAATCAAAGAGGATTCTTGAAGGTGGAACAGAAAATGCTGAGAACTAAGAGAAGTGACCCTAAGAATCAAAGTGTCACTCTAAAAGAATTTGGCTTTCAGAAAGTGAAAATATTCTTCAAAATCAGAAATGGAAATATATGACTTTCTTCCTTGAACATACAGACTTTACAGGCAAATTCATCAACAGTAGAACAATTTTATCCGTAGGAAATTTAGGTTTAATTGCCATCAGTAACTGCAATGTTCAATGAGAAGCAATGGGCATATGATATTGGCCATAACCTATGGAAGTCTCTAGTTAAATTGATAATTAAAGAAAAAAAATAACTAAACTAACTGCCTTGCTGCTACTCAGAAGACTAGAAAAGAAGTTTGACTTAGAAAACGAAAGGGATATGACTAGGCTTCTAATTCCAGCCAAGATGAAGTAATAGGAACCAGATTCCCTCTCCTGCCAAAATCAACAATAACAACAGAAGAGCACCTCTCTTTCTCTCTCTCTCACATGCTCTTTCTCTCCACTCCCTCTCTCCTTCTCCCCTCTGATATAAATATCACACATAAACACACATATACATACAAATATATATATTTTTTTCAAGACAGTGACTGGTAGGCAAAGAAGGACAGTGATTCCTAAAAGATGGAAAAGAAATATGTAAGTTCAATGACTGTCCCACTTCATTTCATTGAGAGCAATTCAAATATTTGAAATTATAGTTAAAGACTATCCCACAAAGAAAAACTCTAGATTGGTTCACCAGGGAATTATACCAAACATTTAAGTAAAAACTTAATAACAATTCTACATAAACTTTTCCAATAGATTTAAAACAAGGGAATACTTCCTAATTTATTTCATGAAGCCAGTGTAAAGTTGGTATTAAACCAGACAGAAACAGAAGAAAAGACAACTACAGGCCAATATCTCTTGTGAGCGCAGATGCAACATTTCTAAACAAAATTTTAGTAAATAAATCCAATGAAGGATCAAACGGATAATTCACTATGACCAAGCAGAGAATATACCGGGAATGTGAGGCTGGTTTGACATTCAAACATAAGTCAATGTGATTTACTATAATAATAGACTAAGAAGGATGTATATATAATCTCAGTAGGTGTAGAAAAAGCATTTGACAAAACCCAACATTTATTCCTGGTAATACCTCTCAGTAATTTTCCTCAGCCTGATAAGAAGCATCTAGGAAAAAGCTACAGGTAATATCACCCTTAATGAAGAAAGACTGAAGATCAAGAACAAGACAAGAAGTTAGATTTTAAATGTAATTGATATTGTTTAGCAGAAGCTTGGAGAGAATTCAGCATTATAAACAATTTTGTTGAAAGAAAATGTACTTTTTCAAACGCCACATCATCTAATGACTTTCAGTTTAATGGGACACCTGAGGTAATGGCTTGGTCTAGTCTAGTCCCCTGACATCAAACTGTGGCTCAGACAGCATTTAGTGATACCATGACACACCAAAGATTACCCCCAACAATTTGTAAAAATCAACAAATGATTTGGAAACCTTTAGAATGATTTGTGTTAAAATCTTTATTACTAGTTAAGCAGTTTAGTAAGAAGATAAAAGAGGATATTTTGTATTATTGACTTATTGATAATAAACCTTTTTATATAGTGATTACTGAACAACCTGTTAAATATTTTGATTATCATCTCTTTTGGTAAGCACTAAAGCAATTGAATCATATGTCAAACTCTTCCCATAAAAAAAACTTCTCATCCAGATGGCATCTCCTGTCAGTTCTTGTAAACCTTCAAACGAGGGAGTAATTTCAATGTTATACAATCTCCTCTTCAGAATGAAAAAGGAGGAAAATTCTCCATCTTTTAATGATATTAAGACAAGCTTAAGTCTAAAATGTGCCATGATTAGAATGAGGAAACCAAATCATGCTCTGTCTCGTTGACGAACATACAATTCTAAATAAAATTCAGTAAAACCCCATGAAAAAGTATCTCAAGATAAGACAAATTCAGATATGAAATAATGGGCAAATATTTTCCATTTTCTCTTCACCCCTTTCTGAAACAGGGGATGAGATCTTCAGGACTTATTTTTGGTCAGGGGAAAGAACAAAACTCCAGACACCTTCATCTCAGGAGACAGGCAGCCGCAGGGCTGATTTGCACCTTTCTGGTGATTTCCAACCCATCTCCCCTGCTCAGAACAATACGATGGGGATGGAAACCTAGGAAATATTTTGAATTCTTAACGATTGTTCTGGAAGTTCCATTCTATCACAGGACCCAGAATCTTTACCTTGGATTTAGTTAGAGTGGACAACAGCCGCCAGATGGCAGGAAACAGCAGGTGCCTCCAGGGTTTTCTTCCGGAGCCACAACCCTCCGGGACTCCTGAGCGGTTCTGTAGGTCCGGGCCTGGATCACACCATTCTAGTTATTTTTTAATGTTTGCCCATATTTTATAAACTTTTTTTCTTATTAATTTTAACGTGTTTAAAGGAAAGGAAAATTTTGAAATGTCTCAAAAAAAGACTGTAAGCACTTGAAAAGACTCACTGAAGAATAAGATACAGTCTTTGCTAAGGAGACATTCACTTGCTATTGCAGGATACAAAAATAAATAAATATAATTTGTTTTAGAGTGCAATAGAAAAGATGAGAGAGCATAGAGAGATATAAGCTTCTCTTAAGTGTGACTTGACTATTAAGAATTAAACTATTTTTCGAGCCAGCCCTGATGGTCTAGTGGTTAAAAAGTTCAGCGCTCTCACTACTTCGGTGGCCCGAGTTCGTTTCCCGTCACAGAACCACACCACCCTTCAATATATAAATAAATAAATAAATAAATAAACAAATAAATAAATAAATAAATAAAAGAGGAAGATAGGCAAGAGATGTAGCTTAGGGTGAATCCTTCCCTGTAAAAAAAAAAAAAGAATTAAACTATTTTTCTACATGTGGGTATATAGAGTACGTATTTTAAATACCTATAAATTATAATGACCTCATTTTGTCTTCAGTTAAATGATACAATATTTTCTGAAAAGAATATTATTACATTCCATATCATTTGTTTATAGTATGAGAACAACTGATATATATGTACAATTTTATAAGGTTCAAAAAACCTACAATTCTTTAGGAAGAGTTATAATAATTTGTTGAATCTTAAAAATTGAAAGGTAAAAATGTGACATATTTGTCAAACATAAACACAGTGATATAATATAGGCTTACACTTCTCAAGATGAAAACAGTAGAAATATTATTTTCTCAAAACAACACATAAAAAGGAACAGATATAGAACAAGAAAATATTAAAAATGACAAAAGTGAAGAAAAATAATGGATTATAACGAGTGTGAATGAGATATACTATCCTCATTTTTAAAAATTACTTTTTTGTTGGAGGAGGGGAAACTTGATTTCTAAAAATGTACCACTATGAGCTGGATCATATGGTAGTTCTATCCTTGATTTTTTGAGGAATCTCCATACTGTTTTCCAATTTGCTGCACCAGTTTGCACTCCCACCAGCAGTATATGAGAGTTCCCTGCTCTCCACACCCTCTCCAACACATGTTGTTTCCTGTCTTGTTAATTATAGCCATTCTGATGGGCATGAGGTGATATGATCCAGCTATTCCACTGTTGGGTATTTATCCAAAGAACTTGAAAACACCAATTTGTAAAGGTACATGCACCCCTGTGTTCATTGCAGTGTTATTCACAATAGCCAAGACTTGGACGCAACCTAAGTGCCCATCAAGGGACGAAAGGATAGAGAAGATGTGGTATACATACACAATGGAATACTACTCAGCCATAAGAAACGATGAAATCCAACCATTTGTGACAACATGGATGGACATTGAGGGTATAATGCAAAGTGAAATAAGTCAGAGGGAGAAGGTCAAATACCGTATGATTTCCTTCATTAAGTAGTAGATAATAACAACAATAAACAAACACATAGGGGCAGAGATTGGATTGGTGGTTACCAGAGGTGAAGGGGGGAGGGGGGAGGGTGAAAGGGATAATTCGGTACGTGTGTGTGGTGATGGGTTGTAATTAGTATTTTGGTGGTGAAGATGATGTAATCTATGCAGAAATAGAAGTATAATGATGTACACCTGAAATTTGTACAATGTTATAAGCCAATGTTACTGCAACAAACAAAAAATTTAAAAAAATGCACAGCTATGAGAGATTATACAGAAAAGTTGAAAATCAAAGTATAATAAGATGTATTACACGTGATATACTACACATGGGTAATTACAATAGACTTTCCTTCTCATGCGTTTTCTAAATTATGTTTGATGGTTGAAGCAAAAATTATAATACTGTCTTCTGTGGTTCTAAATGTATGTACATGAAATATTTAAGAAAATCACGTTATTAATGGGAAAAGTAAACAGACACAAAGGGAGAGTAAACTTTTATACTTAAATATATTTATTATATTATATATACTTAATACTTAAATATAATATAACAGATTTATATTTCTCAAAGATGAAATCAGCAGGAGAATTATTTTCTCAATAGTAAAATATGAAACAAAGAAATATAGAAAGAACAAAGATATTAAAAATGGCAAAAGTAAAGAAATAACATCATTACAATTAATATAAATGAGATAGATCCCTCCCATTTAGGAACAAATTGTCTCTGTTGTGTCTATGTGTGGGGAGGGAAGAGCTCGAGTTTTAATTAAAAGTCACACATATAAAATGCTATATAAAAATTTAAAAATCAAACTTTTAATAAGATACACCAGAAAAATTTAAAGATAAGCCAAGAGCCATATTGAAATTAAATAAAGTAGAATTCAGGATAATGCACTTATAAATATAGCAAAGTAAAAATCTATATTAATAAAATATGTAACTAAATAGTGTATAATATGTAGTACCGTAAATCAAAAATTACTGTAAGAGAGAAAATGACCAAAATAAAACATACAATACTTTATTACATTCTGTTTGTGACATACCAAAGAAGCAAAAGTTAATGAAGTTAGAGAGATTTGAATAAAATTATTAATATATTTGAGTTAATAAATATCTTTACAATATTAAAACCTTTAGAGGGTAAAACTTGCTCTGAGCCAATGCCACATAATCTTTCCCTCTATGGGCTTTGGATTCAGAAAGTTCTGTGTTCCAGCCATGACCTTGCTTGTTACTGGTTATGTGAAATTAGCACATTACATAATTCTTCTAAGATACAATTTCTATACTTGTAAAATCTAAATTTAAATTATACATTTAGTATATATAATGTTGCCTTTACCATGAGTACCATTTGAGGAGTAAAGAAATACATGTGCACTTGATACAGTACCTGATATACATAGAAAGTATTTTAAATTAATATTAATACTTCAAGAAAGAGCTGATGGAAATTTTTCAAAAATTGACTCGTTGATAAGCAGGCTTCAAATCTAATATTTAATTTAAAAATTCTAAGAATTGAACAAAAGTTTAGTAAGTTGAACTCTTATAAAATAAATACATAGTAATTTTAAGTTCTCTGAGTCCTAGAATTATCCATTAGAAAACACAAACTAATAAAGATTTTTGTCAAAATAGCAAATAATATATAAAATATATAGAAATAAGTTAACTAAAAAAAGTGTGGCCCTCAAATATAGAAACTCCACAGCATTGCTAAAATATAAAAAGAAAAAGATGGTGATGATCGTAATAATAATAATAGTAGAAGCTACACTTAATTGAATACTTTCTGGTGCTAAAATCTTGGGTTATAGAATTTTATGTAATTCTCTCACCTGTTGAATGAAGTAGGTAAACTGACAGTATCCCTTCAACCTTAGAACCATTCAAGGACTTCTCAAATCAGTGATCAGTGGTAGCACAGGGACTTAAACCTAGGCTGTTGGACATCAGATGCAATACTCTCAGCCTTGTTCTCACAAATGTGTATTGTAAAGAAATCAATTATTAGCGAAATGAAATTTTGCTAAACACAAATAGGAATCATTTTGTAAATGCAAAATAATTCTGAAGTCACCTGAATTAATAAATAGGTGAGAAATCTTTGAAAAAGCTGTAGCCCTATCAGGCATTCAATCCTACTGTGCAACAAGTATGTGTTACCAGCATAAAACTAGGCAAACAAATTGACGGAATAAAACAAAAAACTTGAAATAGAATCTAGTATGTATAAAATGTACTATATGGTCACCACAAGAAATTTCATACACTAAAAGAAATCATTATTATTTTTTAGAAATTTGGGGTAATTTGGGTCCTTTTTTAATACTTTACCAGAAGACCAGTAATTTCCTGATCCTCTGATAGCCTGGCTGTACATCCTATCAAGAATTATCTGTAGGACTTATTTGCCTCAATTAAACAGATCAAATTGGAAAAAAGTGTCACTTAATTTGCTGGAATTGGTGTCAAATTGAACTAGAGCATTTGGGGAAGCCACGAGGTCTTGGAAGTACTTCCCCTTCTGCCTAAATTCAGTTATTAATAACAGATAAGAAAAAATATCTCTGCCACAGTGAGGTTATAAACAAGCCATGTGAGAGAGGAAGAGAAATGAAAGAACTAACTTTCCGGTCTGACCCTTGTGGATGAGTGTCAGAACAGCGACAAACCACATCTCTACATTATTAAAACAATGACTCACTCCCCCTACACATTCAGCTCAATTAGGTTCCTGGATTCTTATTTGGTAGTCATAGATCTAAAGAAAGGAAAGAAAAGCAGAGAAAGTAGGGCAAAACCTTTCATTTCCTCTCCTTATTTTTTTGATCCTTCTTTCCTTCTCCTTTTTCCTTTTTTCTCTGAAAGAAATTGTACTGAGGAAAAGAGGAGAAAATTCAGAGCAGAGAAGAAACAGTTGTGCAAAGGCTTCCTGTGAAAAAGTGATGTTTTGAATGTTAAAAAAATTGACTGATAGAAAAGAACTTGAGGAAGGACCTTAGTCCACACCCTATAGAAAAAACACGTTCATATTAACTAAAATTTTACAATAATACATTAAAATTTAACATTAAAAATATTTATCTGATTTTCAGTAGGTAAGTATATCTAGTAAATTAAAAGAGAAAAGGCTGGTAAATAAAATTATATAGCAATGTTATACTGCTCTACACCAAAAATACATTCAAATGTTAAAAGCAAATAGAAACAGAATACTATTTGCACAAATAATGACAGGACAATGGGTCAGATTTGTTATAGTTCCAGGACTGGCCCCATATCCATACCTCCATTCAGAAATGGTTGTTTCTAAGTTGTCAGATTATATTTTCAGTATATTCCACATGCTTTGAAATACATATTTAGGTAATAAAAATTCTAAAGCCATACTGGTATTGAAGTTTGGCTACATCAAGTTACTTAGTCTCCCAGTACCTCAATTTCCTCGTTTGAAAATGGAGATAAAAATGATATATGACATATAGTCCATGTTCTTTATGTATCAGCTTTAATTATTATAAACTATAACATATTATATTAAGAAGAAAGTGAGAAAATAAAAACTAGTAGAATGTTATTGACACACATTTTCCACGTGAAGAATTGCTTCTCAAATAATATACTGCGGGCCCCCTTTTTACAGGAGTAGTAACTCTTAGGATGATACTCCTCGGAAGATAAACCTGGATCTTCTGACCTTTACTCAGAAGTGTTCTATGTAACCATTACCATTCCATTTTGCCACCTACACCATGGGGCTATCTTTTCCAAACAAATATCAGTTTGCTTGCTTTGTAGAATAAAAAAGTTAAAGAATAGTAACACAATTCTTTGTAACACAAAGTATTACACAAATGTAATAATATTTTAATTATTATATAACAGCTCTTAATATTTACTTCTCAAGGTATTATGAAATGAAAATATTACATCATAAGTTGAAAATACATATGCTTTCACATATTCCAAGCAAATAAAATAGTGATGCATATACCTATATTATTAGAAATATTATTATTCCAAAACTTAGAAAAATATTTGTTGCCATATACATAAATCACTTTGATATAATAATTTTACAAGAACAATGATAACTAGGACCCTTAGAAAACAAAATTAGTCCTTTATATGATGGTTTTACACATATCAGTGAGAGAACCATTGCCTGTGTAATAATCTTTTCACGACATCTTTCACATCTCTGTTTCTTAGACTATATATTAGAGAGTTTAGCATTGGTATTATAAGTGTGTAGAGCACACCTACAATCTTGCTTTGCTCTGGTGAGGAGGCGACCCCAGGTTGGGAATACATGAAGAACACAGTTCCGTAGAATAAACTCACCACTGCTATATGGGAGCCACAGGTGGAGAAGGTCTTACTCCTGCCATGGGTTGAGGGGATCTTTAGGACAGTGGAGAGGATAGAAGCATAGGAAACCAGAATGCCAGTTGTGGTGGTGATGATGATGAGAGCAGAGAGAATATACAGTACAATCTTATTTACAAAGGTATCAACACATGAGATCTTGATCAGGGCTGGGAGATCACAGAAAAAGTGGTCCAATCTGTTTTCTCCACGGAAACGCAAACTGAAGGTGAAACCCGTTTGGATCATGGAGTTGATGCATCCAAAGATATAGGATCCAGTTACCAATCGAACACAGACATTTTGGGACATGCGCACAGGGTAAAGGAGAGGGGAGCAAATGGCCCAGAATCCATCAAATGCCATGACAGCCAGAAGAAAGCCTTCAGTTGTGACAAACAGGGCAAAGAAGAAAAATTGGGCTGCACAGCCATTGTAAGAAATGTTCTTTTCATTAGACAAGAAGTTGGCTAAAGTGTTGGGAGCAATGACTGTGGAGTAGCAGAGATCTAAATACGACAAGTTCCTAAGGAAGAAATACATAGGCATTTGAAGTCTGGAGTCCATCTTAATGACAATTATCATGCTGATATTTCCCACCACAGTGACCATGTAGAGCAGCAAGAACACTAGGAATAAGAGGATCTGTAGCTTTGGAGGGGTTCTGAACCCCAGCAGAATAAACTCAGTTACCTCTGAGTAAGTGCTATTCAGCTCACTCTTCATACCTGAGACATAGATGGAACTGGAGAGATGATAAAAGGGAAAGAAAAGAGTGATCAGAATACTTGTTTTAGTAAAAATAACTAGGAACCAACATGGAAAACATTTCATTTCATATTATATTGTACCCAAAATTTTACAAAACACCAATGAACATAAAGAACAAAACACTGAAGGACATAAAGAACATAAAAAATATTTACCATTTTTAAAAGTCTTCCTAGTGAAGAATTCAATACGATTGGTTAGCCTTTTTACACATATTTATTTGCAAATGATGCAGATTTGCTCTCTACTTGTATTTTAGGGAAGTGAAGATTCTAGGAAAATGTCTTGGAACAAATGAGCTTTTTTTTTCTCTTGATTTATTGTCAGTTTACTGCCATTGAAAGTTGTCTCCTTTAGTGGAAGATATTTCTCACAGACATTATAATCCATTTAAGATTTTATTTCAAGTGAAAATCTGTTCAATTGATGGTCTCATTTTATGTTTTAATGATTATTTATTATTTTTTCTATCTACAATAGAAAAATAATATACAAAGATTGTATCTATCTTTCTTATATCAGGAGAAAGACTTCAGATCCTGACAAAAGCATCATCCTTTTAGACATTAACCACATATCTTTATTTCTCTCATTATTTTAGTCCCTATGATGACATACATTCTTAGTGGCACAGTTCATCTGCTAAAAACAAAAGTGACTCTTGCTTACGTTTCTTGAACATACAGAAATCAGACTTATTGTCTTCCTTCCTTCCTTCCTTCCTTCCTTCCTTCCTTCCTTCCTTCCTTCCTTCCTTCCTTCCCTCTTTCCTTCTTTTCTTCCTTCCTTCCTTCCCTCTTTTCTTCCCTTTGGATTTTGCACAATGGAATGCAAGTGGAGAATTCTAAGGTCTTGGGCAGAGATTTTTCTGTCTTTTCAGAAACAGACAAATCTAATTAGAAATACAAAGTTCTGTGCATATGAAAGATGGAAGGCACACAGGACAATTTAAAGACAGCTACAAATGAAAAAAAAGAGAAATATCTATTTAAAGAAGCTTACATCATATTTATTTAGGCTTATGCTATTATGACTACAAAATTTTTGTAAACGAACTATAGCAGAGAGGTAGAGAAAAGAATTAATTTTTATTCTAATTTTATAAATGGAGAAACAGAGCAAAACAGATTTAAGAGGTAAATTTAGAGCCAAGAGATTGAGAAGCGAAGTGGTTTACTGTTCAATAATCTAGCATAAAACGTAAAAGAAAATTGACAAATGATAAATTCAACAATTCACATTCTATGTAAATGTATTTTGTAATGTTATAATCATATAAATTTATAATTCTGTGGATATATAAATTTATATATAAATTCTATAACTATAATAAATAAAATTATATATGATATAAATTATACAGTGTCTCCTATAATGTCTTTTAATTTTTACTGTTGTCATTGCTATAATTTCACTAATTTTGACATTCTTTTAAGGCTAGGTGGGACTATGGAAGTATATTAGAATTAATTTGGTCCAGTTATAATATCTACTTTCTTGAAAAAATTAAAGGTTCACAGAAACGTTGACTGGTTGATTTTAGAAGTCATAGGAACGGTCAAAATAACCTCTGATAGGGGCCGGCCTGGTGGCGCAAGCAGTTGAGTGTGCGCGCTCCTCTGCGGCTGCCCGTGGTTCACGGGTTTGGATCCTGGGCGCGGACCGACACACTGCTTGGCAAGCCATGCTGTGGTGGTGTCCCATATAAAGTGGAGGAAGATGGGCATGGATGTTAGCCCAGGGCCAGTCTTCCTCAGCAAAAGAAGAGGAGGATTGGCAGATGTTAGCACAGGGCTGAGCTTCCTCACAAAAATAAATAATTTAAAAAAATAACCTCTGATAGGGCCAATCAACTACAAAAATGCGTGTTTTCCTTAAATTCATATTTTACATAAAAAACTTTCTGGTTTCAACAGAAAAATTGAAAAAAAAAGAAAGAAATGTAACTAAAGCTATCTAAAAGAAGATGTTGAGAACAAACAGATTAAATATGAGATAGTCTCCAGAATGAATACTATTTCTTATTAAATCCTCACTGTATTTGAAATCGAGTACATTCATGAAGAAACAAAAGTATGAAAAGAAGCAAACCTTCATTCAATGGGAAGTTTTTCTGCAACATGGACTGAATTTCCTCACTGTTCACATCACGACTCAAACTGCAAAGATGAACAAGTACTAGCAAAAGTTGTAGCTTCTCTGTCTCTCCTCTTTCTTTCTCTCTCCCTCTGTCACCAAATTTACTGTACTTTTTCATTGATTAAACCAGCAAATACCTGGGATGGATCCCGAGAGAAATTCTCCCATGAGGAGGGAAACCAGAGTGTGGGTATTTCCTCTGCAAAATATTCCCCGGGCACTAAAGGTCCCTCTCACCAGTAATGTATTTCGTATCAAAATGAAAAAAGAGGGAGAATAAAATTATTTGTTAGTAAACTTAAGAGACCATTAGAAAGTTAGAAAGGCTATCTAGAGGACATGGGAACTAACATTCTACTTATAGAACAAAATCATTAAAAAACACATTTGGATGAGAGGTACTTGACTCTTATTTTCATGATTTACACAGAGGGACATTCACAATATTTCTGATGAATGGATTATGACCCTAACTTTTAGAAACTCATTTCTTATTTCTACTGTAAATCCATCATGCTTGTATTAGAGGAAAATTAATACAGAGAATAAGCTAAACAATTTATGGAAAGTTGAATAAAGGGGATTTTGAGGTAACATAGAGATTAGCAAGAGCGGCAGTCATACCTCCATCTGTGATTTCAAGGCACAGGAAGAGGTGGTGTTAAAAGATCCCAGACATCTCAGAGTTTCTTCAAGAGTGAGAGCCATGGTGAGAACCATAATGCCCACTAGGTGCTGAAACCAAATAGAGAAACATCCCAAGAAGCATGTTGAAAGTGAAAGAAATTCCCTCTCTTCATACATCTTCAGTTCTACCGTTGTCCTATGAAAGCCATAGACAATAGGTCATTGAATGAGTGTAACTGGAATTGGCCCACAGGCTGTAGTTGGATGACCATTACTCTAGAAGGTACAAAGATTCTTCAGCTAACATTTTGGGAAAGAAAGAATCTTAGAAAAAAAATTTTCAAGACTTTCCACAATCATGTTCTGTGGCTTCAAAGAAGTTTGGCATTTTTATTGCATTGGCTTCCTGCCAATAAGAGCATAAATTTAATTGTCCTGTGTAGATGGCATGTTAAAACATTGCAAAATATTTTAGTAATAACAGAACACTGTTCTATAATGATATGCACTGAGATGATAGCAGCTTATCCGACATTTTATGCACAAACAGATATGATGTTTTAATGGAACAACTACAGAGCAAGAGGGCAGGAAGTTTCAGAATCGTTCAATAAAACATTCAGAATCATTGAGTGAAACCCAAGTAATTCACATTTTTATGATTTGAGGATTCTTCTCCAAATATTTACAGATGCTTCTCCTGGATCTTTCTCTCTCTATGCTGATATCAACTCTGGGGTTTTGGCAGCCTTGAGTCTAGGTAGAGGTGTACTGGAGGAAATAAATGGTCAACTTTCAATTCAATAGTACTTTCAGTTCTCACATTCTTCCCCCAATGCACCTGCTACTATTTTTAGAATCTTCAAATAGTTGCTCCATGAGTTCAGTCCAAGTTTGAGAACTGCTTTAAAGAGAGACAGACAGGATGGAGCGTGCTAACTACATCTACCCTCTTTTTTCGTTTTTTAAAGTTGTTTTCACCAGAAATATGGTTCTGAGTCTTGGCTATTGTAGAAGTAGATAACAACAACAATAAACAAAGACATAGGGACAGAGATTGGATTGGTGGTAACCAGAGGGGAAGGGGGGGAGGGAGGAGGGTGAAAGGGATAATTCAGTACACGTGTGTGGTGATGGGTTGTAATTAGTATTTTGGCGGTGAATATGATGTAATCTATGCAGAAATAGAAGTACAATGATGTACACCTGAAATTTTTACAATGTTATAAACCAATGTTCCTGCAATAAACAAAAAATTAAAAAAAAATAAATATGGTTCTGTATTAAGAGTTATTTAAAATCACTACAAAGATGTCCTTCCATTTCTTCTGGTCTGCATTGTTTCTGACAAAAAGTCTATGTTTTAACTTGTGTTTGCTTGTGTAGAATGTCTCTTTTTCCCTCTGGCTGCCTTCTCAATGTTTTCTTTTGCAGTCATTTTGAGCAGGTTTATTCTGTTGTGCCTTCATGTGTTTTGTTTTTGTTTTTCTCTATTTATCCTGCTAGGTATTGTGAATTTTCTTGCATCTATATGCTTATAGTTGTCATCAATTTTCAAGGAAATTTTCCCACTATAGCTTAATTTATTTGTATTTATCTAATTTATCTAGATTTCAATCTTTGAATTTGTTGAGGGTTTCTTTATGTCCCACCTATTGTGAATGTCAGTAAGTGTTTCTTATGTATTTACAAGCAGTAGCGTGTTGTTATTGCTAAGGCAATTGTGAGAAGTTTCAAGATGGGCAAAAAATATATTGGATTCTGGTACGTTATACAGATTAGATACCCAAGCCTCACTCCATGTGCTTTCTCTTTGAAGATGTTGGAAAGTTAAAATGTCTCCTTCTACTAGGGTTCTTGACAAAGATTTTGCTCTACCAATTAGATCCAGACAAACTCAGAATTTGGAATGGCACAGTGATTTGGGGATCAACTTTTTGTTCCTGTTGACCTTTTCTACCAGTTAGGAAGGTTGTGGAAACAAGTGGCCTCTCTCTGCAGCAGTGTTGAGTCCCCAATTTCCTAGAGAAGCTGTTTTGATGGATGAGGAAGTGGTGAAATATTTTTGATTCTCTGTATCTGATTCCTGGATCAGAGTTATGGTGCTGTGTTTTGAAATCATACCTCCAATGGTAGCCCTCTTTGTGAATGAATCCTATATTGCTCTAAGGGTCATTACAAGAGTGTCAGCCAGAAGTTCCTCCAGTATTTTCAAATTTGATAGGCCTCAATTCACCCTAAAGAATAATTTCCTGTTTAAAATACCTAAACTACTTTCTCTTCCTACACAGACCTAAGTTTTACCAATACTGTATTATAGTAAGGGGAAGCTCTGGCCTCGTATCATTTTGTTATGTATATCCAAAAAAAAAATACCATGAAAATTCTAGAAACAATTTTTAATTAAAGGAGGGATTTTCAAAAATAGAATTACAATCAAATTATGTAAATATTTATGAAAAAATTACATCCTTATAATATTAGGCTCCTTAAATAGTGTATTATGTCTATAATCTAGGCTTTCAGTCACACAGTAGTTTTCAAGGAATTTTTAAATATAGGTTCTGATCTCCTATAAATATTTTTACTAAAGATTTTTTAAATAATTTTATTGAATGCTATCATTTCTTTCATTATATTTTCTAACTCTTTAGTATTTTTATATAGGAAAGCATAGAATTAGCAAAACATTGCCTAACTTTGTGTTTGTAATCTAGAGTATTTATTGCATCATGAAATATGTCTGCATCAGAAAAACATAAGTAAACAATAGTGTGGTGTAAATTTTTGCCTTTGAAATGTAATTTATTACATAATTTAAAATATTCATTTATCTCAAACTTTTCTAATATACTATAAACTTTTAAGTCTATTTCTCTGTGCCTATCAATACGCATGTTGTAATAATTACAAGAAAGTTTTTCTTTGTCAATGAAAGTCCAGAGAAACTTCCCAAAGGATACACACAACCAGAGAAGAAAATGTTTCTTGTACTTGGACTATGATTAAACTGTTTGTTTGTCTCTGAGTTCCTGCAGTCCTCATGGACAGCAGCCCTGGAGCCTGCACTCATGTCTGCATAACTGACTCTATGATTACTCCTCTCCCAGTGGAATCCATCACAGAGGATGAGCAAAACCTCAGTGCTGAAATATCCCGAAAAAGATTTCACAGGAGTAAGAATAACTAAGGCCGTCACAAACAACCACCGTTGATTCTCTGGCAGATGATCATGGACTCTGGAAGACATAAGGTTGCTACGCTCCTTAAATATCCATGGTTATCTGATTACCCTTATTTTCAGATGGATAATGCATACAAGAATTCGGGAAAGGAACTTTCCTTTATATATATTCCTTGTTCTGACTGAAGAGCGAGATCCCTTGAATTGATGTGGCTTTGGTAGCAAGTCATGTATAGCAGTGTAAAGATTGGAATGTTCACCAGCTTTTCTCTCCGCTTCAAAAAAGAACAAAATTTTATGACATTTTTAAACTAGCCAACTACTAATGGATATGAAATATTTATAATGAGGCAGTAAACATGCATTTAAATAGGGGAATGACCTTGATCTGAGAAAATGAACATATATTTGGAAATAGCTTTAGATAATTTTATTTAATCTAGGTTTAGTGATTTTTGATGTTATTAATGTTAACAAACCTATAACATCTATTTTTCTTCTGTTTTCAAAGATGGCTTCAGTAATAATGGAAACTAAATAGATTGAGGTAAAATATTTTTAAATATATTTATTACTGTTGTGTAATGATTCAAACAATGACTTGGCTATCATAATAGATAAAAGCACTATCATAGATATTATATGTAAAACTTTTATTTTAGATTATATCCAATGCTACTATTTTAGATTATATGTAATACTCATACTTTAAATAGATATCATTATTTAACTATAAGTATATTAAGAATAGAAATTCAGAATGTGAATAAAATTAAAAAAATGCTACATTCTTGCTCAGTTCCCTGCAAAAGCTTGATTTAAACACAATAAACAAAGAACTTTCACTGCTTATTTGAATAAGAATCTCAGATGTCTAGTGTTATCTAATCCAAATTCTTGATTCTTCATGACATAAAAACTATTTTATATGCAATATTTAACTAAACTGTAAATAATTTATTTCTACATGTAAGAGAGTATTTATGACACAAGAATCAAAGCCAAGAGTTCATTTATTTCCCTTATGCCTCTCAGCAGGTTTCTGCCATGGGTGACATGAGAGCAAGCAATCACTCGGAAGTGACTGACTTCATTCTTGTCGGCTTCAGGGTCCGCCCAGAGCTCTACCTTCTCCTCTTCCTGCTATTTCTGCTCGTGTATGCCATGGTCCTTCTAGGGAATGTCGGGATGGTGGCCATTGTAATGACTGATCCCCGGCTGAACACACCAATGTATTTCTTCCTAGGCAACCTCTCCTTCGTTGATCTCTTCTATTCGTCTGTTATTGCACCCAAGGCTCTGATCAACTTCTGGTCTGAGAGCAAGTCCATCTCCTTTGCAGGCTGTGTGACCCAGCTCTTCCTCTTTGCCCTTTTCATTGTGACTGAGGGATTTCTCCTGGCAGCCATGGCTTATGACCGCTTCATTGCCATCTGCAACCCACTCCTCTACTCTGTTCAGATGTCAACACATCTCTGCTCTCACTTGGTGGCTGGTTCCTATTTTTGTGGCTTCATCAGCTCAGTTCTTCAGACCAGCATGACATTTACTTCATCCTTTTGTGCTTCTCGGGCCATTGACCACTTTTACTGTGACGACCGTCCACTTCAGAGGATTTCTTGTTCTGATCTCCACATTCGTAAGATGGTTTCTTTTTTCCTATGCAGCATTATTATTTTGCCTACTATAATTGTCATTATTGTGTCCTATATGTATATTGTGTCCACTGTGCTAAAGATACACTCCACTGAGGGACGTAAGAAAGCCTTCTCCACTTGCAGCTCTCACCTAGGAGTCGTGAGTGTGCTGTATGGTGCTGTCATTTTCATGTATTTCATCCCTGACAAATTTCCTGAGCTGAGTAAAGTGGCCTCCTTATGTTACACCTTAGTCACTCCTATGTTGAATCCTTTGATTTACTCTCTGAGAAACCAAGACGTCAAGGAAGCTCTGAGAAAGATCCTGGGGAAAAAAATATTTTTACTTAATTCTATATTAACACTGATATAACTGAAGGACCTGGACATCATGACAATTTGGGGAAGCACTGATGCAAAGAATGCACCCATTGGGAATAGAAGTATTTAATCCTAGTAGCCTATTTATTTGAATCCCATGTACTTACAGCTGAAGAATACATTTGGACTGTATTTTGCCTGACTGTTGATTTTAAGAAGAATGGCCTTCTCCATATTTCAACTTCATTTTGGGTAAAGATAATAATTGATATGCCATTTGTTTTCAAAGTAAAATTTATTCCACCTTTGCTACTGGCTCTCTGAAGATGATACTTGGGATGTTTTGTTTATCTTGAATCAGTAATATATGTTATTTAGATACGTATATGATTGGCAGAGGTAACAAAATATGATATAATAAGCAGACGTAACAAAATATCACACTTACTTAAGAAATCTTTTTGAGTGCTTAGTGAAAGAATCTGATACTCTGCAGTGCACAGAGTCCTAAGAATGACATGTGAGTCACTCAATTCTCTAGAGGCTGAATGGGTGACATATTTATTACATGATTTCTCTCATTTGGATCATTATTATTTTGTCCCCCATATAAATCTCTACTAAGCTAATAAATTATCCTCCAAAATTCCCCCCTTCACAAGAAACTGTAATAACAATAATCCAAAAGTAAAGATAATTCATTTTTTTTGTATATGCCCTTCTAAGAATATATTCATCAAATTGATATTTATTTGATTCTGATGCACTCTTTGCTCTATGAAAATCCCTAGGAACAAATAATTTCTATCCTTAACCTCACAATCAAATGAGGGAAAAACAGCTGAATAGAGAACTAAACTGCCACATAGTAAACCCAGTGAAATAACATATATAGAAAATAACTGGGGCAGTAGAATCTCTAGAGGTGAGTGGTCTTAATGGTCAGGGAAAACTCCTAAGCACATATTTAAAAGTAAATATAATTGAGCAAGATGAAATAGACAGGTTTCTGTGCAAAGGGAAATAAACAACTCTATAGTGACCTTCATGAAGTTTAATAAGTGATTTTTAATGCACAAGACGGAGTGAGAGATGAGACTTCAAAGGAAATTCAGGGAAATCATGCAGATCAATATGACAAGTCATGGAAGATGACCTTTATTCTATAGACAGCGGGTAAGCATTGGGGATTTTTAGGAAAGGAGGCATTATGTTCAAATTGGCATTTAACAAAAGATAAATATTCATAGGGAGAACACAGGAGTCACAGAGAGGGTGTGGCTGTCCGTGTAAGAGCTTATGGTGGCTTTAACAAAGGCAGTCTTGCTACAGATAGTGAAGAGAAGGACTATCTAAAATAGCAGGTAAACTGAGATGACTATTGGTTGATGTTGACAAAATATTGATGAAATGAATATTTGAATATTGACAAATTGAGAATGAGGTAGAAGTGAATGATGACTTCTCATGTTTGAGCATTTATACCGGGAAAATGCTACCTCAGAAAATGAGGAGGAGAATATAGGAGGACTAAGAGTTAACCATTAACTTAAAAGTTAAGAAAATAAACTTAGGAGTCAGACTTCGTTTTCAGATTCTGTTTTTGCCTCTGTAGCTTTGGGCGAGTTACAGAATATCCTGCACTTTCATTTCCTCGTGTAAATGAGTTGCATAATAGCATCTACAGCTTAGAGTTATTTGAAGGATTGAATTATATACATTTCATGTAAATTTGTTAAATCTATGTCTTGAACAGCTGCCAGATTTGTTCTTTCCTCATGCCGTCAGTACTATGTCAAGTCTGAGAGAGGAGGATGATAATTTTCTCCACCCCTCTCACTGACTCTACCATGGAGCATCCTCAATTCTCCAAGCTGACCCACGTTTTAATTTCCATAGCCAGATCTTGAGAAACTGCTAACTTTGTTTCTTCCGTCTTTACCTTTCTTTCTGCTGAGAACTAATAGAAAAGATTTTAAAAATGACCAAAAAAAAAATGAACAGAGCCCCTAGTTAGTTGCAAAATAATATCTTATCAAAGGTTATATCTATTCATCTCTCTACCTGTATCTTTCTTTAAGAATCTTCTCTTATACTTGAACTAAAGTAGCCTCTTTCACAAACAGTTTTAAAATACAATTACTGTGGACTCACTAGCTGGAAAAATTTTATGAAGATTTTCAGGTAAGTGGTCACTGTACTAATGTGGTGTTTTGTCTCCCTCCTGAGATGAAGCAGAAAGATGTTTAGGTTGAAAGAGGCACATTTTACTAACCCTCCTCAGGGAGCACAATGCAGAATCCTTCAGGCAGCACTCTGAGTCCTGTAAGGGAACACACCTGCAATGAAAGAGGCTCCCGACTGTTTGTAATTCTAGCCCGCCCAAGACCCAGACACTGAGTCCCTGTCTAGTGGATATTAGTAATCTTATATTAAACTGAGAAAGAAGTCCTAACAATAGAGTTGCCTGTCAAGGGAGAAGAATATTCCTCTATATTCACCATGTCTGCACAACCCCCACCCACCATCAGACCCACATGTACACATAAATGAACATAATCATAGTCTCTATCGCTGTATCTCTCACTCTCTTCTCTCTCTCTCTCTCTCTCTCTCTCTCTCTCTCTCTCTCACACACACACACACGCACACACACACATACACACCAGAATACCTTTGAGAAAAGTACTAAGAATGGCCACTGATTGAATCACCTCCCAGAGCAATGTATGTCCAGTGTCATCCAGCTGACTCGGAAAAGAATCTTCAGGCTGAGGTAGAGGCTAACAGACCTCACCATAAGAGGATATGCATAGCAGTTTTTCAATGCTGATTTTTTTACCTTCCTTTTCTCTGTTCAAGTAATTGCTGTCATTGCTACAGCAATTAAATCAGGTATATTCTGTTCTCCCATCTGCTTGGAACTTACTCTTCTCATTGTATTTTTCACTCACTCTGTGCTGTACAGAGTAAGCTCTGAAAGCAGAGATGAGACTGAAAAATAACAATAATAACTAGCATGTCAATATAAATTAATCAAAATATATACATAAATGCATATATACATACATATATATATGATTCTCTATATATGATATATGCATTATAAGACTGCTTATAAAATCATCAAAGTTGTAGTACAGGTCATGTACAAAATCACTTTGATAATATCTAGCTAATTTTTGGATTTAGGAGTTCCTGCTTATTTTTCAAAACATCATTGTAAGTACCTAACATGCTTATCTAAAACATTATCCACATAAGGAACTTCTTCAAACTTATCTAGTGACTTCTCATTAAATTTATAACTACAGCTGATGGTAGTGTCAATAACTAGTAGAGTTTTCTTAATTTAAATGATAGTGTCTACGGTGGTGAATCCTCACTCTGCTGCTGCTACACTAACAACAATTGTATTAAGAGGTTTTAGCCTACTTTTAACATTGAGATTTTTATGTTATATCTTCTATTGCTTTGAGTAGTTTCCTGTTTTTTAGGCCAAATTAAATCTTCTTTCCAAAAAAAGACATTTCTGATTCACTGCTCTAAAATGAAGTCCTTGGATCTAAAAGACTGGCTCTGCACACTATTTTTTCTTAAACAATTTATTGAGGAATAACTAATGTAAAATAAACGGTGTTCATTCAGAGTGTACTATTCTGTGAGTTTTGACAGTTTTATACATCACAGAAGCCATCACCACATCAAGATACAGAACATTTCCGTCACCTCCAAAAGATTTATCCTGCCGCCTTTTAATCCATGCCTTCTGCCAACTCCATTCCCAAATAACCAGTGATCTGATTATTTTTTGCATATGTACGTATACACACACACACAGTATGTAATCTTTTTTGTCAGGTTTCTTACACTGAGTAAAATGATTTTGAGACATTCATTTTGTCACGTGTGTAAGTAATTCATTTTTTTTATTGCTGAGTATTATTGCATATTCCATTCTACACATATACCAAATTTTGTTTATGCACTCTTATATTGATGGGCAATTGAGGTGTTTTCAGTTTTTTAGATAATGTGAATAAATGAACATTTATGAACATTCACATTTACGTATTTGAGCCAAGGCCCACTCTATCCCTCCCCTCTTTCAGCCCACCAGGATAGAAATTCCACTTGTTCAGACAAGTGCAGACAAGAACATAGGGATTCCTCTTCCCTGACATCCTAGTCAAGGCAATATCACCTTGAGAGTAGCAGGATGCAAACATTTCTTGTCTGCTCCAGCCCCATGTTGCAGAATCTCTATCCAAGACAAAAGGCGCTAAAATGTCTGGAGACCTCTTCCTCTACCCAGCCCCATTCATAGGGTAGAAGTTTCACCCCAGACATGATAGGCCAAGAATAATGAGGCCACGATTTCAGTTGCCCAGTTCAAAGGATAGAGGTTCTAGCCAAGAGAGACAAGCATAGAAGACAATAAGCTTCCAACCTCACCCAGAAACCTGCTCATAAAGCACGGGTGTCACCTTGAGAGAACTGGGCCACTGCTCCTGCTCCAGTTCCAGAGCAGTTGAAAACAGGTTTTACCTAGAGTGAAAGGGAGGCCATAATAACAGAAGGCTCCAAAGCTCTCCCCAAGTGAACTGACTTTATTTGTAACAAAGTATGGGAAAGTTCAAGCATAAGTGAGCTCACAAACATAACAAATATTTGGTTGATATGCAATTAAGAGGAGGCTGGTAGCTTCATGAGAGCAAAAGCTAACTGTAGATTATCTAGAAGTTTACCAGAGACAATTGAGGAAGGAGGCAGCTAACAAAGGTCCTCCTGTAGCTGGAACAAACCTCAAAGACACCTTAAGGACTATCCTTGCAATAGGAACCAAATTTAATTGGATCAAGCTGTAGAGCAACACATGTCCCACATGTTTTCAAAACAACAGAACAAGAAGAATTAGTGGAGTCTATCTGCTGGGTAGGAAACCTACAGAGACACAACAGTCCACACAATGACCAGGGGAAGACACAGCCAAAAGTGGCCCTGATAAAACCACTGTCATCCAAGAGTAACTGTGCATAAGCTTAAGGTTGTGCCTCTGAGAAGTGACACCACAGGCTTCTCAGAGCAAACAGAATTCAATAAAATAGTCCAGCAAAGTCACTAAAAAGTCAACAAGCAAACAACATCAAAATATAGAAATTATTTTTTAAAATTATTCTGCAGTTTAAAGGTACAATAACTGAAAGAATGTCATATAGTTGGAATTATATAGTATGTAGCCTTTTCAGACTAACTTCTTTCACTTAGGAACATGCATTTACAGTTCTTCCATGTCTTTTCACAGCTTGATAGCTCATTTATTTTTAACGCTGAATAATATTCCATTGTCTGGATGTACCATGGTTTATTTGTCCATTCACCTACCGAAGGACGTCTTGGTCACTTCCATGTTTTGGCAATTGTGAATAAAGCTTCTATAAACATCCAAGTGCGGGTTTTGCGTGAACATAATTTTTCAACTCCTTTGGGTTAATACCGAGGAGCTTAATTGCTGGATCATATAGTAAGAGTATGTTTAGTTTTGCTAGAAACTGCTAAATTGTCTTCCAATGTGGCTATACTATTTTGCAGTCCCACCAGCAATGTAGAAGAGTTCCTGTTCCTCGCATGCTCACCATTTGATGTTGTTAGTGTTCTGGATTTTGGCCATTCTGATAGATGCGTAGTGGCGTCTCGTTGTTTTAATTTGCATTCCATTATGACATATGATGTACAACAACTTTTCACTTGTTTATTTGCCATCTCTATATCTTCTTTGGTGAAATGCCTGTTAAGGTGTTTGGTCCATTTTTTAATCAGGTTGTTTGTATTCTTGTAGTCAAGCATTCAGAGTCCTTTGCATATTTTGGATATCCTTTATCAGATACGTCTTCTGCACATATTTTTCCCCAGGCTGTGTCTTTTCTTGTCATTCTTTGACAATGTTCTTCACAGAGCAGAAGAGTTTAATTATAACGAAGTCCAATTTATCAATTATGTCTTTCATAGATCACGCCTTTGGTGTTGTATCTGAAAAGGCATCACCATACCCTTGGTCATCTAACTTTCTTCTACGGTATCTTCCAGGAGTTTTATAGTTTTGTGTTTTACACTTAGGTCTGTGATCCATTTGAGTTAATTTTTGTGAATGATGTAAGATTTTTATCTAGGTTCACATTTTTGCAAGTAGATGTCCATTTGTTCCAACATATTTTGTTGAAAAAACCATCTTTTCTCCCTTGTGTTACCTTTGCTCTTTTATCAAAGATCAGTTGACTATATTTGTGTGGCTCTACTTCTAGTCTCTCCTTTCTGTTCCATTGATCTGTTTTCATTCTTTCACAAATACCACACTGCCTTAATTACGGTAGCTGCAGTCAGTTTGAAGATTTGGGGTGTCAGTTCTCTGATTCTGTTCTTCTACTTCAGTATTGTCTTGGCTATTCTGGGTCTCTTGCCTCTCCATGTAGACTTTACATTCAATATCTAAAGTTTGTCAATATGCACAAAACAACTTGCTGGGATTTTGATTGGGATTGCATTAAATTTATAAATCAAGTTGGGCTGAACTGACATCCTGACAATATTGATGTCCCCACGAACAAAGAATACCTCTCCATTTATTTAGGTTCTTTGATCTTTTCCATTAAAGTTTTACAGTTTTCCTCCAATAGATTTTGTACATATTTTTGTGAGAATTATTTGTAAGTATTTTATTTGAGGAGGTGCTAATATAAATGGTATTGTGTTTTTAATTTTAAATTCCACTGGTATGGTGGAATATTGCTGGTATACGGAAAGTGATTGACTTTTGTTTATTAATCATGTATCCTACAAACTTCCTATAATCTCTTATTAGTTTCAGGAGTGTTTTTGTCAATTCTTTTAGATTTTCTACATATACATTCATGTCATTGTGAACAAAGATTTTTTTTTTTCTTACCTCCCATTCTGTATACACTTTTGTATTTGTTTGCTAGGGCTGCCATAACAACATACCACAGACTGGGAGGCTTAAACAACAAATTTATTTTCTCACAGTTCTGGAGACTAGACGTCCCAGATCAAGCTGCCAGTGGATTTGGTTTCCTCTGAGGCCTCTTTCCTTGTCTTGCAGATAGCCACCCTCCTGCTCCCTATTCACATGACTGTCCCTCAGTGCACATGCACCCCTGGTGTCTCTCTGTGTGTCATAACCTCCTCTCCTTATAAAGACACTGGTCAAATTGTATTAGAACCCACCACAACAGCTTTATTTTAATTACCTCTTTGAAGGCCTTGTCTCCAAATATGACTGCAGTCACATACTGCAGTACCAGGGGGTTAGGCCTTCAACATATGAGTTTGGAAAGATATAATTCAGCCCACAACTCTTTTTTCCCTTTTTTTGCCTATTGCATTAGCTAACACTTTCAATAAGATGTTGAATAAGTGTGGTGAGATGGGATATCCTTGCCTTGTTCCTGATATTAACTGGAAAGCTTCTAGTTTCTCACCATTAAATATGACCTTAATTGTGGATTTTTTGTGGATTTTTTTTTCAAATTGAGGAAATTCTATTCCATTCCTAGTTTTCTGAGTGCTCCTTTACTTTTTGTCTGTATGTACCATCACCATGCACATCTTTCAAGTTCAAAAATAATGAGACACACCTCCTTTGGTATATACTCATAAGTTAATACATTCTGTGTATTTTCCCTGTAATTTTTGAAAGTAGCTTTTTTTCATTTACGTTGGCATATTTCAAGCCCAGGTCAATACCATGAACTGATACAGCAGTTTTCCTGCTTCCAATCTTATCCCCTTTAAATATATCTTCCACATATCCCTGAAGATTTCTGCTGATTTAAAACCACCTGCTCTCAGGTACCCACTTTGCAATCTCTGTGTTTGTCTTTAGCATGCACATCTCCAGATTTTAATATCTTAATTATTAAGTATCAGAATTAATACAGTCACATCTGTCCAAGGATGTGACTCTCCCACTAAATTGGTAAGCTCCCTAAGGAATGAGGTTATTTATACCTGAACCTACCACATATAACATATTACACATATAACATAGAACATATTACACAGGTAGTCAATAAAATTAATCAAATAAATTAATAAATATTCAGAGGCACAGATGAGTAAATTTTGGTCACACTCTATTTTGATGACTGTCTTATTTCTATACATTTATTAAATATTCCTCACAATAATTAATACAGAAAAATTATGAAGATATAAATAGAGGGAATGATTGCTTAAAAATGTCTGCTTATCTCTATCTCCAACTGTGGTTCTTGTTGTTGTTGTTGTTGGGGCAGATTTGCCATGAGCTAACATCTCTGCCAATCTTCCTCCACTTTGTACGTGGGTCGTCACCACAGCATGGGTGATGAGGGGTGTAGTTTCATGCCCGAGATCTGAACCCATGAACCCAGGTTACTGAAGTGAAGCATGCTGAACTTAACCACTAAGCCATGGAGCCAGCCCTGCCACTTTGGTTCTTTATATTATGTTTCAGCAACTAGTTGTGTCTCAGAGCACTCCACAATGTCTGACACACACAATATACAATTTTCCCAGTTAATGTATATACTGAAGGTTAATTATTGTTTGTTTCTTCATATTATCAATTCCTATCAATATACCACATACAAATATTTGATTCAATGTAGTTATTCAATAACAATATAACATGCTAAAGAAACTAGTTATGAAAATGGGAAATATTTTAATTAAAAAAAACAAGTTGGATATTATTGTCAATTATCAACAATTGAATATAAGAGGAGGAACAATTCCAAAGAGAAACACTGGAAAAAATATTGCCTAAACACTATACTAAAATATAAAAATAGCATTCAGGGGGCCGGCCCGGTGGTGCAAGCGGTTAAGTGCTCACGCTCCGCTGCGGTGGCCCGGGGTTCGCCGGTTCGGATCCCGGGCACGCACCAACGCACCGCTTGTCAAGCCACGCTGCTTGTCAAGCCACGCTGTGGTGGCGTCCCATATAAAGTAGAGGAAGATGGGCACAGATGTTAGCCCAGGGCCAGTCTTCCTCAGCAAAAAAGAGGAGGATTGGCATTGGATGTTAGCTCAGGGCTGGTCCTCCTCACAAAAAAAAAAAAAAAAAAAAAAAATAGCATTCAGCAGTCTGTCATAAAAATAAATAGATCAATTCTGTGAAATAAAATGTTATTTGAGATCAGTAGGAGAGTTCATCTTGAAAAATATTTCTGTAATGTCCAGGACATCTCCAATATCCAGGACATTCAGGATTAACAATGTCTCAGAAGGAAAAAAATTATACATGGGAAGGGTGTACATCATCTTGAAAAAGCTTCTGATAATCTTTTTATGATGCTCAGGAGAAACTTTCATTAATGGAGTATGAAATAAACAGCCACAACTCCTCTGGAGGAAGAAAAATAGTAATCAACGAATTTTATTTTTCTTTCCTAGAAGTTTCTTTAAAGCTTCTTTGACGTCTTTGTTTCTCAGAGAGTAAATCAAAGGATTCAACATGGGAGTGACTAAGGTGTAACATAAGGAGGCCACTTTACTCAGCTCAGGAAATCTGTCAGGAGTGAGATACATAAAAAAGACAGCACCATACAGCACACTCACGACTCCTAGGTGAGAGCTGCACGTGGAGAAGGCTTTCTTACGTCCTCCAGTGGAGTGAATCTTTAGCACGGTAGACACAATATACAAGTAAGAAACAATAATAACTATGATGGTAGGCAAGATAATGATGCTGGATAAGGAAAAAGAAACAATTTTATTAATAAAATGGTCAGAACAAGATAGTCTCTGAAGTGGGCGAGTATCACAGTAAAAGTGGTCAATGGTCCGAGAAGCACAAAAGGATAAAGTAAATGTCATGCTGGTCTGAAGAACTGAGCTGATGCAGCCACAGAAATAGGAACCAGCCACCAACTGAGAGCAGAGACGTGTTGACATCTGGACAGAGTAGAGGAGTGGGTTGCAGATGGCAATGAAGCGGTCATAAGCCATGGCTACCAGGAGAAATCCCTCAGTCACAATGAAGAGGGCAAAGAGGAAGAGCTGGGTCACACAGCCTGCAAAGGAGATGGACTTGTTCTCAGACCAGAAGTTGATCAGAGCCTTGGGTGCAATAACAGATGAGTAGAAGAGATCAACGAAGGAGAGGTTGCCTAGGAAGAAATACATTGGTGTGTTCAGCCGGGGATCAGTCATTATAATGGCGATCATCCCTACATTGCCTAGAAGGACCAAGGCATACACAAGCAGAAATAACAGGCAGAGGAGAATGTGCAGCTCCGGGCGGACCCTGAAGCCGACAAGAATGAAGTCAGTCACTTCTGATTGATTGCTTGTTCCCCTGTCACCCATGGCAGAAACCTGCTGAGAGGAACAAGACAAAGTAAACAAAGAATTCTTGGCTTTGATTGTCACTACAAAGAATCTCTTACACTATTAGGATTTACAAAGCTAATCTATAACCATTTTTCATTTTAAACTTATAAAATTACTATGACTTAAATTTAAACCAATTCTAACTGAGGATGAGTCAAAAGGTTAGTTTTATGCCCTAATTCCTACAAGTGGTGGAATTAGATATTTTTCCTCTGAGTCTAATGCAATGTCTTTCCACTCAAATGCCTTTCACATTTGCAAGTAACACTCTGTATGCATTTCCAACTCATGATTTATGCGCTAAATTCAATGTCATGAAGCAGTGATTGGAACAGAGAACAAATAATTCAATAAATGACATTTGGGAAGCAATTTCATGTCTGGGTTTAGAGATGTAAGGGGCTTCAATAGTCTAGTTTAAGAAAACATAACTTCAAGGGCTTAATTTAGAGTACCAGCAGATATAAAGAAAGTAACTAAATTTGAAAACTACTTAAGAGGCGCAATTAATTTTTGTGGGTAATGGAAACTTTGGATTCTGATATAAGTTATATACTCACTACGATAAAAGTTGTGCACAAACACAAAAATCATTAGCACTCACATTTCTGGATTTCGCTCCCAGATGGGCTTCCAAAGCCCTTTCATAAAGACAATCTCCCTGCATTTCCTCAGTCCACATCTCATACTTTTAAGAAGGGGCCTACAGGTAGCCTAGAGAAAAGAATTACTTTAGAAATGGATATTGAGCACAAGATACATATGAAGGAATTGTTGATTGCATTCTTATTTATCCTGGACATGACTTTCATAGTCATCATTAATTCATTCACTAGACAGCTCAACTACGATTTTGAAATCCTTGTATTAACAATATGGTCATTCTTTCTCTCCCCTCAGAGCTTTATATGCACAATTCAGCTTGGACAATGTTAATAATAAGAGCTAACATTTATGTGGCACTTTTTATATGACAGACACTTTTCTTAATGCTTTCATAGTATCTCACTTAATCCATACAACAATAATATGAGGTGACTACTATTATATTACCCCAGGAAACTGAGATACAGAGGAATGAAGTCTGTAGATAGCCACCTACTAGGGTTGGAATCGGAATTTGGAACCATGAAATGTGGATCCAGAATCCATGCTCCTGATCGCTGCCTGATAACATCTGTGATAAAGAGCCCTTCCTGTTCGTTTACCTGACTTACTTCTACTTGAACTTTGGAGTTCGACAAAATTACTTATCTTCAAAATAAATTCCCCAGTTCTTCAACCTGAGTTAAAACATCTCTGCATATATCATGCTCCTAAGTATAGTAGCCAAATCACCATGGGTTAAATTAAATATTAATTTCTCACTTGACAATAACCTCCTAATGTCAAAATTTCAATTCATCCTCCATACATTGTGAGCAGAATTGTGTCTGGCAAATGGAAATTATTCAATACGTATTTATTATATAGATAAAAGCTGAATGATAATTGAGCTGCAGAATCAGAGAAAAACTTGAAGACTCTGTAATACTGCAGTGGTTAGCATGGGTTTAGGTTTCGATAGAGGAAAGTTCCAGTGCTGCTTCTCTCATTTTCTAACTGGGACCTTGGACCAGTTACTTATGTAACTTACTTACATCACTTGCATCACTTACTTATGTTACTTCCTTAAGTTACCGATGTAACTTTTGCCAAATTACTATACCACCGCATCCTCATATAAAGGAGAGATAACAATAACGTAACCCTCAAAGTTTTCTTGGGGGTAGACAATGAGATAATGCATGTAAATCACTTAGCACCACTTATGACAGAGTAAGTACTAAATAAATATTAGCCATTATTATATTTATTATATATACTGTGCTTAATGCCACAATGCACACCAAAATCATCAGTAGTAATTAGGTTGAAAATTGATAACAAGTGTGTGGGGTTTTTTGGATAAATCACTCCAAGTTGAGGGAAGGAATCAGAGAAACTGTAAAAGTTTAGAAAGAATAAAGAAACCTGAGAGACGTTTAACATTTTCCCTGACAAAAAGATGAGTAATAGGAAAATGGCATGGTGAATTATTTTTGTATTATGCTAGTCACCACCTCCGTCGAATATTAAATTTTCAAATAATTGTATAATAAAGAAGGAAGATTTCAAGTACATTATAATTAGGTTCTGGGGAGATGTAAGATATTTAAGCAGTGAAAAGAGAACCTGAAGTAGTCCTGAAATATTTTTTGAAAAATAATATATCTTATTTATATTCCTTTAGTCTGACCTAAGAGCAAGGACACAGATTATTTTAATTTTTGAGATTTATTCCTATTAAAATCATTCTAATATTAATGTTTATGACTGAAGACATGTATCCCTAGGAATGGGAGATTTTTTCCCAGAGTAGCCAACAAACAAGTAGTCATTTGTGACTTATTATTAGTCAAAAACTCACATGTTTTAAAATTTACTTTTACCTTGTATTGTTTGGTAATTTGTCAGATTCTGTAAAATGCAGCAGAATTCGATGTTTTCCTCTTGTTATTGTCTTAATTCTAGAAAGGAGAAATGTAAAGATAATTACTGGCTAACAACTACACGTACTGAAAAATCATCACATCAAGATAAAAAAAGAACCCTTCTCTCCCCAAAATTTCCAAATGCATTTTCATTATCCCAGTTTTAGTTTCTTCCCATAGAGAAATTTGACATATTTGCATTATTGCTCTGTTTGAATAACTGTCCTTTTTTTTTTTAGTAGTTGATTTCTTGAAAAATTCTATAGTCTCTTATAGAAGAGAGACAAAGTGTATGTTCTAAATGATGCTCTGCTAAAACAAATAATTCCAGGAATTTTATTCTAAGGTTATACAAAGTGAACTTGAGGAATCAGTCTGCAGAATATTCTCTCTCCTGCATTTTTGTATGCTTGAATCCTTTTAAAGGAGGAAAGTAGATTGTCTTGGATACATAACTAGAGGCCCTGAGACATCAGGAATCCCCAATAATCTGCCAAAATATCAGCGGCAGTTCTCCATAATGGCTTTGGCATAACAGTATAACTTTTTCAAATAATTGCAGCGTTGAGGTTTCCCTCACCTTCTGGGAGACAGTCCTCCTGGGAAAGAAGGAAGCATGTCACTTATTAAGATATCTAGGATTCAGAGACAAAGTCCATGAGGACCAGAGAGACAATAGATTTAAAAAGAAAAAGAAAGTAAAGGAAAAAAAAGAGCCTAATAGGAGTCAAAATATATGGAAGAGTTTTTTCTTTTCTTACTGTGTGAGTCCTTTGGGAGGGAAGAAATGGATCTGTCAATCTTGATTTCTTCAGTGAAAAAGAAGCATTTCAATTTATCATGACAACAAAGTTTTTGGTAGGCAAATAAAAGTAGTTATGAAAGCAAATATTATCCTTCATAATACAAGTTATAGGGAATTTTTTGTTTCTGGTCATAAGTTCATTTCATTTTCACCCAAAACTCTCCATATTTATTCTTTAGCTATATTTTGCCCATAATAATGGATAATAAGAAGTAGAATAGCATGACCACAATATAAGGCAAAACCTAACTAATGCCCTCTCGTTCGTTATGTAAAGATTGAATGATGATTGACTGGATCTAAAGGTAGGTTCACTTTGTGACTTTAATTGCTTTAAAGTTGTTTACCCAGGTGCCATGTATTAAGTTAATAATTTCTCAACAGTCACTTATACCCTTGAAAGTAATTTTTTAAAGTGTTCTATATAAGTCCCCAAATCCCAATTGTATTTGCTAAAAATTAAATCACTAAGCTAACTGCCATAAATACATCTTAAGTAACATAGTAAGGGAAGGAGAATGACTAAAAAGGAAGAAAATATAGTGACTCATAAAATCCTCATATATGAAACTGGTAAAAGGCAAGAGTTAATATTTTTCTTTCCATGTTCCGTTTGGTCTCAACAATAACCTCCGTATGCAGAAGTTGTTTACGTGAGAAGTGATGAAAATCTTGAAGCCCATGGAATAGTAACTCTCCGTTTTCCTCTCCCAGTCAGCCCCTGGAAACCACCATTCTACTCTCTGCTTCTATGAGTTTGACAGTCTTACATATCATATGAACGTTGAATCATACAATGTTTGCCCTTCTGTGACTGGCTTTTTCTCTTAACTTAATGTCTTCTAAGTTCATGCATTTTGTCATATACAACAGGATTTCCTTCCTTTTTAAGGCTGAATATTATTGCTTGTATTTACCACATTTTCTTTATCCATTAATCTGTCAATGGACCTTTAGTCTGTCTCTACATCTTTTTGATTACTAGCATCAGTCAGAAAATTGGGCACGTGTCATTGGCCATTTTCAGGTCCGCCTATCTTGAGCAATCATTTGGTTGAGTTCTCTCTCTTCTACCATGGCTATATTATTGATGAGAACCCATTGAATGAGCACTGAAGTGAATGAAAAAGAGGCTGAAAGATAGTGGATCACTGCATTCACCAGGTTACTGAGAACCTCCTCCACATTTGATGCAATTTACTGAGCATTTATGTAGGAAATTAATATTCTCAATTCTTTTTACCATTCAGGGAGGTCTATCTACAAACAGACCACCTTGTCAATAATCCTTCAATCTTATCGCTTCCAAGTTCCTGGGTATCCAGCTAAATGATTATCCCGCCACACCTAAATCACTGTAAGTAAGTATCCCAGACCATATTTCAGGCAATAAAACAACAAGGTATGAAATTTTGTCCATTGAGCTTGAAATTATGTCCATTAAGAACATTTTTGTTACCAGTGCCTTTTAGGGAAAAACTTTGAGTTGGACTAGTATGCTGCAGTAGTCCATTTCCAGCCAGTGGTCATATTACAACGCAGCACAATCTATAAACCTGGCTTAATTTATTTTTTCTCAGAAACTGTGGATACAAAATGTCCCACATGATCTCAAATGTAGGCTGAAAGAAATGTAGCAATGCAGCAGGAGCTGGTACACTGGAAATGTGAGCCACTTGTCCACAAAATTACTTCTGACCTTAAGATACATTGAGACATCATGTACACAACTGTCACTTCACGACACAGTACTTCTCTGTAAACCCAACTGCATGGTTGATGGATTAGATTCCACTATTCCAGATATTAGTCACTTGATCTCCATAATAAGAGTACAGTCTCTATCAGGATCCAAGATAGGAGCTGTTTCTCAAAAGGAGAACTTGGATAAAACTTGCTTTCCTCGAAATCCTTAGAAACCAGAGCTGTGAATTTCCAATCAGAGTTTGCCACAGTTTCCACAGAATATCTGATATTCCACAAGAATTCAGAGCATCATTTGGTGTTCTAGTTCATGAGTTCCGAGTGACAATGCTGCCTATTTTAAAGCCTGAACCAGCTGAAGAACACTGACATTTTATGGAACCAGGTAAACCTGGGTGGGTCATGCTGCACACACGTGCTAAGAAGCATCATATATTACTTCCAAAATTCAAAAAGCATTTAACTCCTCATACTAAGGGTATGAGTAACACAGCAAACATTCTTTCATTTTGAAGGGAATAAATAAACATGCCTCCGCGCACTGGATCCCAGAGTTGGCACATTCCTAAATTTTCATATGATAGATCTCCCATCGTCTGTCACTTAAGCGACTTACTAAGGAATATAGGGTACCAACTATGGTACAACGAAGAAAATTTATAGCCAATATCAGTCATTAATATAGATACACAAAACCTAACTCAATATTAGCGAAAAATTGAAGAGTAATGTATAAAAAATGTAGGTCAAAGAGTATCAACTTTCAGTTAGAAGATGAATGAATCTGGGGATCTAATGAGCAGCATTGTGATTACAGGTCATAATACTGTATTAAATACTTGAAAGTTGCTAAGAGAGTAGATCTTAAATGTTCTCACCACAAAAAAGAATTTAAAATTATGTGAGGTGATGGAGGTGCTGGCTAATGCTATAGTGTTAATAATATTGCAGTATGTAAGTGTATCAAATCAACATGTACACCTTAAACTTACACAAGTTTATATGTCAATTATATCTCAATAAAAGTGGAAAAAAATAAAATCTTTACCAAATTGAACTTCCTACAGGAATGTAAAAAATCTTCTAATAGTAGAATATTAGCAAATGTTATCATTACATTAACGGACTAAAGAAGAAAAAATAATATTCTCAATAGGCAAGGAAAAACATTTGATTAAATTCAACACTCATTTAGGTTACTAAAATGTCTTAATAAACTAAAACTAGACATAAAAGAGAATTAAAGAAAGACTTCTATGGACATATTTTTTAATGAGAAACCATAGGAAGCCTTCTATTTAAAACAAGGCATAAAACAAGGATATCCACTACCAATGCTTCTAGTCATCATTTTACCAAAGGATTATAGCTGATGAAAGAAAAAAAAAAAGATTAAAAATTAAAGAAAGAAAATGAAAATTGTAAATGTGAAATGAAAATAAAAATTTAAAGGGAAAAAACACTCATTATTTAAAATATAGCTGTTTGCTCCATGGGAAATCAACATTAAAATTACCAGGGTAGACTCTTCTTAAATTTACTACCAATATATGCAACAGATGCTAAGCCTTGATTTATATCTTGTGGTGTTCATGTAGTGAATATTATCACTGTGAGTTATCCCCTTCAACATGAAAGAATGTTATTGTGTTGAATACTTATGATTTGTGTACTTTTATGTGTTGTACTTTTATAAAAATTAAAAAAAGAACACATTTTATCAATCTTTGTACATGACCATGTGTCTACTGATCATGAGTGTTATACAATCAATTAAACATTTATATTATATTAATAACATTTCACCTGTATATAATTATTCTACGAAGACTGAACTTTTCTTTTTGATTTTACATTTAACCATATTGTGGATTTGCAAAACAGGGCCACATGTATAACTGTGTTAAATTAATTAAACACAGGGAACACAACAATTATAACTATTTATGTCATCACTTCTCACCTATTACTGCCATGTCATCATGGGTTACAAGACAAGAGAGCAGCTATATTAAAATGCTGCCATGTCATCATGAATGACAAGACAAAGGAGCAGCCATATTAAAAACTCAAGAAATAATTGGAACATAAAACATCCTTTTAAAGTTTGTTTTCCTTATGAATTTGGGATCTCAATTAGGGTAAAGCGATACCAAAAATATTATCAAATGGGTTGTAATTAGTATTTGGGTGGTGAACATGATGTAATCTATGCAGAAATAGAAGTATAATGATGTACACCTGAAATTTATACAATGTTATGAACCAATGTTATTGCAATAAATAAAAAATTTAAAAAAATATTATCAAAGGTGGCTGGTCATTACATGAACATTTAAGCATAGGTGATAGATGTTTTGAGATAAGATTTCACTCTTAACATTATTAATCAGAGTGGTAACATTCAAAATAAGCATAGCTGTAAATAATTACTACATTTTAGCTTTATTAAAAGTAAGAACTTCTATTAAAAACAGAATAAGAGCGTCTAAGAATCAGAGCATCTAAGAATCCAATCAGAGCATCTGACAGAAATCGCAAAAAAACTAACAGGATCTCAGGAGGCCATCTCCTGCTGAGAAAAGGAGTTAAACTTACCAAGTCCAGCAAACAGAATTTTTCTTTTATTAAGAGAATACTCTATATTGAAAGACTTTGTGTGGAACTATTGTTTTATCCTTTTAAAATAATTCATAAGTTTTCTTAATACTCAATTTATACTTTCTTTTCTAATTTTTTAAACATATACAAAAATAGACAACAAACTTAGAGCCATTAAATATAGCTTTAAAAATTATAAACTTTATTGTATACAAGATAGTATATGTGCCACAAAGAATTTTCTATCTTTATTGAAACTTTACAAACAGCCAACATGTTTTTTAAGTACAAGTATATAGAAGAGTAAAACTAGGCTTAGTGCTACTCTATGTTTGCATTGTTTGTCTTTATCAAATTAAATTTCTTCATAAGCTGCTTACATGGCAAAACATTTCATATGACCCAAGATTATTCATTTATTAATTTAACATTAGCCCTAGGTTTTAAAGTCAATAAAATATCATGGAAATTATATCTAATTTGACAAACTGCAGAAGAACTCAGTCACTGCTGGTGTTAAAATTTCATCAGAAAGATTTACTATCCAGGGATTGTACATGGAACAGTTACATCCAGATGATTTGTACAATTTCTTGGGGTTTACAAAGACCAACTTTAAAAATATGTATTACTATTATTCAATAGGCTAAGCATGTATATTTACGATTTCATAATCTTAGATTTTTGTGGAAAAAATGATAATTTATATAACCTATAAAACCAGCATAAGATATCCTGGAGCTTAATTTAATGGATTTTCAATGAGAAATTAACCCAAACTTTACAATAAATAAAGGATTTGGATTGTATTATATTTTTTATTGTGTTAAGATCTAAGAGAAGATATATAACCTAATTATCAAACCATTTGTCCATGGATTTCCGTCTGGTTAGGATAGCTTTCCCTTATTTATTTATAAAGTAATAAAAATGTTTAAATGTTTCTATTAGTACATGTTTGTATCTATTTGTTTTTAGACTCTGACTGTTTAATTTCTCTGTTTCTTATCTAGCAATCTTCCATTACCCCAGCTTCTGTTGTTCTTATTTGGTTAGTTGGTAGGTTAGTTGGCTTTTTTATAGGGGCAGCTTCTGGGAGAGGACAACTATTCTTACAGACATTGGAAGTTTACCTACGCCTCTCTTCCTAGGAATTGTTCATTTTTTTAACTTAGATTGAAATAAATAAGAGAGGTTTGAATAGATAGGACAGCTCTTTCTTCTCCCAAACATGAAGAACTAACTTCAATTCGCTGAATATTTACAAACATTTCCTTTCCTTTGATGAGTTCGGTCTATTTGAATTAGAAAAGCAACAAGGGAAAAACAACTTATTACGTACAAGGGAACCCCCAGAAGACTACAAACAAATATTTTAGCAGGAACTTTGCAGGACAGAAGGGAGTGGCACAATATATTGAAAGTGCTGAAAGGAAAAAACTCCCAACCAAGAATACTCTACCCAGCAAGATTATCATCCAGAATTGAAGGAGACATGAAGAGCTATCCAGACAAGCAAAAGCTACAGGAGTTCATCACACTACACCAGCCCTACAAGAAATTTTAAAGGACCTTCTTTAAGCTGAAAAGAAAGGGGACTAATTAGAACCAATAAAACATGTGAAAGTAGTAATCTACTGGTAATGGTAAATATATATTAAAGGTAGTGGTTTAATCATTTATAAAAGAAAGGTTAAAATAAAAAGTAGTAAAAATAACTATAACTATAATAATTAGTTAAAGGATATGCAAAATAAAAAGATGTAAATAAGGTATCAAAAACATAAAACATGAGGGGGGAGTAAAAATATAGAGTTTTATAATATGTTAAAACTTAAATTGCTATCAACTTAAAATAGACTGTTACATATCTAGGTTGTTATATGTGGGCCACATGGTAACTACAAAGCAAAAACCCACAGTAGATAAACAAAAGATAATGAGAAAGGAATCTAACCATAACACTAGAGAAAGTCATCAAATCATAAGGGAAGAGAGCAAGAGAAGAAGAAAGAAACAGAGAGGAACTACAAAACAGCCAGGAAACAATTAACAAAATGAAAATAAGTACAAACCTATAATAATTAATTTAAATGTAAGTGGACTAAGTTCCCCAATAAAAAAACAGAGTGGTTGAATGGATAAAAAGAACAAGTACATAAATGGATAGATCATTAAGACAGACAGTCAACAAGAAAACATCAGCTTTAAATGACACATTAGACCAGATAGACTTAATAGATATATACAGAACACTCCATCCAAAAGCAGCAGAATACACATTCTTCTCAAGTGCACATGGAACATTCTCCAAGAGAGGTCACATGTTAGGCCACAAAATAAGTCTCAATAAATTTAAGAAGATTTAAATCATATCAAGTGTCTTTTCCAACTACAATGGTATAAAACTAGTAATCAATTACAGGAAGAAAAGTGGAAAAATCACAAATACTTAGATATTAATTAATTAAATAACATGCTAATGAACAATGAATGGGTTAATGAAGAAATCAAAAAATACCTTGAGGGGCCGACCCGGTGGTGCAGCAGTTAAGTGCGCGTGCTCTGCTTCGGCGGCCCGGGGTTCGCAGATTCAGATCCCAGGTGTGCACTGACACACCGCTTGTCAAGTCATGCTATGGCAGCATCCCATATAAAGTAGAGGAGGATGGGCATGGATGTTAGCCCAGGACCAATCTTACTTAGCATAAAAAGAGGAGGATTGGCATGGGATGTTAGCTCAGGGCTGATCTTCCTCACACACACAAAAAAAAATACCTTGAGACAAAAGAAAATGGAAACACAACATACCAAAATCTATGGGATGAAGCAAAAACAGTTCTAAGAGGGAAGTTCATAGTGGTAAATGCCTACTTGAAGAAAAAGAAAAGTCTCAAATAAACTTGCATCCTCATGTTCATTGCAGCATTATTTGCAATAGCCAAGATATAGAAACAACCTAAGTGTCCATTGATGGATGAATGGATGAAGAAAATGTGGTTTATATATGCAGTGGAATACTATTCAGCCAGAAAAAAACAATGAAATATTACCATTGGCGCTAACATGGATGGACTATGAGGTTATTATGCTAAGTGAAATAAGTGAGACAGAGAAAGACAAACACCATATAATTTCACTTCTATATGGAATCTAAAAAGCAAACAAAACAAAACTAATAGATACAGAGAACAGATTGGTTGTGAGAGGGGAGGAGGGTTGGGGTAGTGGGTAAAATGGCTGAAGAAGGTCAAGAGGTACAAACTTCCAGTTATAAAATAAATAAGTCATGGGAATGTAATGTACAGTAAGGTGACTATAGTCAATAATATTGTATTGCATATTTAAAAGTTGCTAAGAGAGTAAATCTTATATTCTCATAACAAGAAAAAAAAAATCTGGTAACTTTGTATGGTGACAGGTGGTAGCTAGACTTATTGTTTCCATCATTTCACAGTATATACAAATATCACATTACTCTGTTGTACATCTGAAACTTATATAAGGTTGTATGTCAATTATACCTCAATAAAAAAAGAAAGAAATACACAGGTGTATGAAGTCTGGAATCTATTTTAATGACAACTAACATGCTGATAGTTCCCACAACAGTGATCACATAGATAAGCTAGAAGAGGGAGAATAAGAGAATCTGTACTTCTATGTTTTGAGTCCCAGCAGAATAAACTCAGTCAACTCTTAATTCTTATTCAACTCACTCTTCATAGCTGAGACTTCTCTGAGAAAATGAGTGGATGATCATGAAGCCTGTGAAAAACCTTGCCAACTTTTGGTTCCTGAAGTTCCCAGTGAAAGAAAAACTGCTAACATAAAATGAAGTTTTCTTGGCAACACATCTGACAGAATAGCTTTACATTTGGAAGTACCAGTATCCAAATATATGATACGTAAGTTTTACAATGTATTTAGTGTCACTATGATACAAGAAATGTGGATGGGCAAAGGATACCTGGGACAGTGAGATCATTAGTCATTTTATGCCACTTGTTTAGAGCTTTGTAATTAGATGGACTGAGTCCAAATTTTACCCCTTTCAATCTAAAAGAATCTAAGATAACTACCTATACTTTCAATGCCTTAAAGTCCTCTTCTGTCAAATGGAAGATACTAATAATACCTATTTATACAATTGCTGTGAGGAAACAGGAAAATGAGTATGAAAAGCAATATTTACAATTAGCAGAACATCTTAAAAGCACAATAAATGTTAGCCAAATTAAACAAGCACCTAAAAAATATTTTTGCTTTAGAAATGGTAAATTGGGTGAAAATATAGAAAAATTCATTTTCCCACCACAAGATGCAGTTAATTTGGCTGTCTTAAAACATTCTGCTATTTAAAAGACATTAAGAAATATGAGATTACTGTTTCATGAGGTACAATGAAGCCTTAGTCTTAAAGAATGTCTGAAACGATAAATCAAACTCTTACCTCCTACATCAACCATACACTGTTCAACCTCCACCTCCTACTTCAGAACAGCAAATCTCTGATTGCTGGCAGCTCTGCTCCCTTGTTGGCAGCCAAACTCCACCACGTCTTCTTCCTTTTACTGTCAAGCGTTAACATCTTAGAGACATACATTATCCTGTTTATGTAGAGCATTGTGGTTGAAGCACAAGACTAACTTCCCCAACAAGAAGTGTTGTTTCCTTGAGCACGCTGTTAATTAAACAGAAGACACTGATGAAAATCAACAGGGCCAAAAAAAGCTGTATTATATAGGTTTTGCTCTTTGATTTTTAATAACTATCAATCTTAATACCAAACACTAAAAAGGCACTTGGATAAAATATTAATAATTTTTAAGACATCTGAGAAATTAAATCCAAGTGGAAAAAAGAAATATTATATTATAATTCTGTGGTTCCAGTACTATATTCAATTTCTGAATCAAAAAACATTTCTTCTCTTCAAGGAACTTAATATCATATTTGAAGTCACATTTTTTTTTTTTTTTTTTTGGTGAGGAGATCAGCCCTGAGCTAACATTCGCCAATCCTCCTCTTTTTTTTTTGCTGAGGAAGACGGCCCTGGGCTAACATCGGTGCCTATCTTCCTCCACTTTATATGGGACGCCGCCACAGCATGGCTTACCAAGCAGTGCGTCGGTGCGCGCCCGGGATCCGAACCAGCGAACCCCGGGCCGCCGCAGCGGATCGCGCGCACTTAACCGCTTGCGCCACCGGGCCGGCCCCTGAAGTCACATTTTTATTTAGAAATTTTCATAAACTTAAAAGTACAATAGAGCCAGAAGAAGTGAAATTCATTTAGCTTCTGTTACTATTTTTTTGTGCAGCCAAAATATCTTATTAGCTAAAAGCGTGGCATTTTAGTACTCATAAATGTGAGTTCTAATCCATGTCTTGCCAGTCACTGGCTAGGTAATCTTGGGAAAATTGTTCAAATTCCATGAGCCTCAATTTTATCATCATCAAAATACGTCTTTAAACATCTACTGTACAGGACTGCTGTTGTAAGGACTAAATTAAGTGATGTATTAAATTAAAAGGAACCTGTAGCACCTGGGAAATACAAAGTATTAATAAATAATGGACATATGAGAGATTGAATAGAAAAAACAGAGAAATTTTTGCTAAATTAAGAAAACTATCTTCAGAAAAAATTATGATTTTTAAAAACTAGGTACAGATGTCCCTTCTTATCCTCAGGGGATATTGTACAAGACCCTCTGTAGATAGTACCAAACCCTACATATACTATGGTTTTTCCTATACATACATATTTGAGGTGCAAAAGCAAAACTAGCACAATTTTTTCCTTCTTTACAATTTTACAGACAGAAGATTCATTCTTACCATAGATCTTAGCAACTTCAGCATGCAATTTTATTTATTAAGTCAAGAACTTTCACCTTTTCACTTAAAAATGCACTTTATAGCTTCTCTCTGGCACATCTGAGTTGCCACCATCTCTACTCTTGTGCTTCGGGGCCATTATTAAGTAAAATAAAGGTTACTTGACCCCAAGCACAGCGATACCATAACAATCCATCTCATAACTGAGATGGCTAATAAGTGACTAATGGACAGATAGCGTATACAGGGTGGATATGCCGGACAAAAAGATGATTTGCATCCCAGGTGTGACAGAACAGAATAGCATGAGATTTCATCACATCAGTCAGGACAGTGTGCAATTTAAAACTTATGAATTGTTTATTTCTGGAATTTTCTGTTTAATATTTTCAGCTTCTGGTTGACCATGGTAACTAAAACCACGGCAAGTGAAACCATATGTAGGTGGGGTCTACTGTACCTTACCTGAGATCCAGTAGATTCCAAAAGAAGCTTCATTGAAGAATTTTAATAGCTAATTGTTCCTTTAAAGGAAGCTTTAAGGAAAGTTTAGTTAATTACAAACATGCTTCACAATTTGTATTAGATGTATTCAACTATCTGAGTACACTCAGTAAGTGGACCTATTTATTTCTAAGTCTCATGTACCTCATTTTTACTTACGAGAAGCAAAAGAGAATCTTAGACTGAGTCTTCAGTTGAACCTCAAGAAATATCTTACTCTTTATATTATGCAAAGACAGAATTGAAAATTCCTCCTATATGTTATCTGCCATAAGTTCTAAGTCCTTTGATCTAGATGTGTGTATATATATATATATATAAAATACATATATATATATATTCTTAAAACCAGGAAAGTAAACAAGAAAAATACATATAAATGTGTGGTCTTTTTGAGCAGTAATAAAGACCCTAGAGGTCAGTTAACGTCAGTTTTTGCCAAACTTCCCCATTCTTCAGAATCATCTGAGAGGTTTTGTTTGGCTTTTCTTTTAATACTGATTCCTGCTTAACACCACATTCCTAGTTAAATTAAATACTGAAAATTGTCTATTAGTGAGATGAGTGTGGGGAAGCATTCATTTATTTTTTCAGATTCCCAACTGACTCTAATGAGGTCAGTTACTACATAGAAGAAGTCTGAGGACCAGTGAACTTGGTCTTCTTATTGCTTCTTGGCAGAATAGCAATTTTCTCACTCAAAGTCATTATTAATTATAAAGATTCTTCTACAAGGATATTCTTGTTTTTTTTTTTTTGTGAGGAAGATCAGCCCTGCACTAACATCTGCCAATCCTCCTCTTTTCTTTGCTGAGGAAGACTGGCCCTGGGCTAACATCCGTGGACATCTTCGTCCACTTTGTATGGGACACCGCCACAGCACGGTTTGCCCAGCAGTGCGTCAGTGCGCGCCCGGGATCTGAACCGGCGAACCCCGGGCCGCCGCAGCAGATCAGGTGCACTTAACCACTTGCGCCACCTAGCCAGCCCCTATAAGGATATTCTTAACCCTTCATTGCATTGTTTTACAAATATCGCTTCCAAAAATTTCTGTCCTTAATTAACACAAATATGTAATAAATATAACCTATTTCTTGTTTTTCTGATGCCATCGGGTACTAAGACTAGTTAGACTCATTTAACGGTGATCATGAAATGCTGCTTATATGAGCCAGGCTCACCCCACTGCTGAGGCATTCCTTTAGTTTCTTTACATTTCCATTTTATATCTATTTATCTAAAAGTATTTATATCTAGTTTTATCTCGGGTTCTAAAAGACGTTTAAAGAATGACAGGAAAGAAGAGAGTATATTTATACATAATAAGATGTCTTGGTCTGGAAAATTTGGAGAATCTCTGAGATTTTATGAAATCCAATAATTATAAATAAAATTTTTTGCATTTATGTGACAAAGAGGTTTCATGATTTATATCAAACTCTAAAAACAATTCTCAACCTAAAATTATTAGGAATAAAAATAAGTGTTACACCAAGTCAAGAATAATTGAACAATGAAAACAAAGAGCACATGTGATTTTTTTTACCCTTCAAATTTGCAAAGTATCTTTTAATATGCATCACTCAGTCAACTAATATCACAATGCCTGGTACATAATTAGTATTATATGTATGTTATTATTTCTTTTATAAACTTGTATATAGTAAAAAAAAAAAACATATTTTATAAAATACCTTATAATAGCTACCAACTACTCCAAAATTCTATAACACTCCTACTACACTGATTTATACTTAAAAGAGGAGTATTCTTGCATAATATATTTTCATTGTCTCAAACTGTTCTCATTTTGATTTTTTACTTAAATCTATTAATCTTTGAATATTTATATACTCAACTCTACCAGCACTTATAATCTCTCCCCAACACAGCATATCAAACATACTTAAATTTCCTATTTTTACATATTCTTTTCACAATCTCCACTATTTTATTTCTTTTTCCAATCATATATGTTCCTCATCTGTAAACTGGAGATAACAATAGCATCTTCTCACAAGGTCGCCATGTGGATTAAATAAGTTAATACAGGTTTTCCCCGCTATCTGAAAGTTCACTTTATTCCACTTCGCTTTTATGAAAGACCTACGTTAGTACCTGTTTTAGCTAACCAAAAGGAATCCAAAGAGGATTTTCCTCTTTACAAAAAAAGGCAAAAAGCGAAAATAGCATTCAGTGTCTGTTTTGCAGCGAGCCATTATAGAGGCTAAGCAGTCAAGCATGCAGCGGACCACGAACCTCGACCTTTGACATCGAGGCAGGCAGACATTGAAGAAGGTGTAGACCTCAGTCACCTGCTGCCCTGATGGATTCAGACGATGATGAGATGTTACTAGATGACCCTCGTCTTCTTCCTCCTACAATCCAGTCTCCTGCACCTCCCACCACCCCAACCTCAGGTGACTCACCACCATCACCACCACCACCTCTCAGCCTTCCAGTGGGCTCGCTGCCTTCTCAATTCAGTTAAATGAAACTACGCTGTATATACATTATTTCTACTTTTTGTAGGCTGTATATTTATCATATCATTCCTGCTTTTACTATATGTTAGTGTTATTTTAGGTTTTATGTATTTTTTGGAACAATTTGGTAGATTAGTTCTGGGGTCTGAGAATACCCCCAAATCTTTTCTATGTAAATTAATAGTAATTGCTTCTTCATTTAAGATCATTTCACCTTAAGCAAAGTTTCATAGTAACACTCTTCTTTCTGATAGCCAGAAAAACCTGTATATGTAAAACATAGCACTATATATGTAAGATAATATTATTATTATGTCTCGCATGTACCATGAAAAACTAAGCTACAATTCAAATAGCAACAGTAGCAATGATATAAGCACCAAGAACATTCGATAAAAGAAAAAAAAGGTAAAAGAGCCTAACCACGAAAAAGGAAAGTTGTAATACTTTCAGCAAAACAAATTTTAAAAGAAACTCAGTTGGTTTGAAGAAAGTAAATGGTTATTGAGGCATGAAGGCGACTGTCTTCCCAAAAGTGTAAGAGTAGCAGAGCGGAGTCTACTGGAGATGATCAGTGTAGCTTCACTGTCCAGAAAAGTGGAACAACGACACCTGTTGGATAAAACACTTGAGACCCTTGGACTAAGACGTGAAGATCATCAGACTTTAGATTTTCAAATATAAGAAAAGGTACATGACTGATTCCTGCAGTAATTACTGGGGATTCCTAGAAAGGAGACAAGAAATTTTTCCTGTTCTATGAATGATAAACACCACATCATTTATGACAGAATCAAAGAGGATTCTTGAAGATGGAATAAAAAATGCTGAGAACTAAGAGAAGTGACCCTAAGAATCAAAGTGTCATCCCTAAAAGAATTGGGTTTTCAGAAAGTGAAAGTATTCTTCAAAATCAGGAATGGAAATACATGATTTTCTTCCTTGAACGTCATACAGCCTTTACAGGCAACTTCATCAACAGTAGAACAGTTTTACCCACAGGAAATTTAGGTTTAATTGCCATCAGTAACTCTGCAATGTTCAATAAGAAGCAATGGGCATTAGATATTGACCATACCTATGGAAGTCCCTAGTTAAATTGATAATTAAAGGAAAAAAAAGGGGACCAGGCTGGTGGCACAGCAGTTAAGTTCACTTGTTCTGCTTCAGCGGCCCAGGATTCGCTGGTTCAGATCCTGGGCGCGTACCTACTCACCACTCATCAAGCCATGCTGAGGCGGTGTCCCACATAGAAGAACTAGAAGGACCTATAACTAGGATATACAACTATGTACTGGGGCTTCAGGGAAAAAAGAAAAGAAAAAGAGGAAGATTGGCAACATATGTTAGCTCAGGGCCAATCTTCAAGAAAGAAGAAGGAAAGAAGGAAAGAGAGAAAGAAAGAAAGGAAAGAAGAAAGGAAGAAAGAACTTAACTAAAATAACTGCCTTCCTGCTACTCAGAAGATTAGAAAAGAAGTTTAATTTGACTTAGAAAATAAGAGTATGACTAGACATCTGACTCTGGCCAACAGGGAAAGAAGAATCAGATTCACTCTCCTGCCTAAATGAACAACAAAAGAGAGCATGTCTCTCTCTCTCCCTCTCTCTCTCTTCTGCTCTCTCTCCCCTCTCCCACTCTCCTTCCCCCTAATATATATATATCACACATACAAATACATACAAATTTTGTGTGTGTGTGTGAGGAAGATCGGCCCTGAGCTAAAATCTGCCAATCCTCCTCTTTTTGCTGAGGAAGACTGGCCCTGGGCTAACATCCATGCCCATCTTCCTCCACTTTATATGGGACACCGCCACAGCATGGCTTGCTAAGCAGTGCGTCGGTGCACGCCTGGGATCCGGCAAACCCTGGGCCACCGCAGTGGAGCACGCGCACTTAATGGCTTGTGCCACCGGGCCAGTCCCCATACAAATATTTTTATTCAAGACATTGGATGGTAGGCAAATAAGGACAGTGATTCCTGAAAGATGGAAAAGAAATGTGTAAGCCCAATGATTGCCCCAGTTTATTTCACTGAGAGCAACTCAAATATTTGAAATTGTAGTTAAATACTATCCCACAAAGAAAAAGTCTAGTTTGGTTCACTGGTGAATTATACCAAACATTTAAGTAAAAACTTAACAACAATTCTACATAAACTTTTCCAAGGAATTTAAAATGTGGGAATACTTCCTAATTTATTTCATGAAGCCAGTGTAAAGTTGGTATTAAACCAGACAGAAACAGAACAAGAAAAGAAAATGGCAGGCCAATATCTGTTGTGAGCACAGATGCAGCATTTCTAAACAAAATTTTAGCAAATTCAGTTCAACAAAAGATCAAAAGGGTAATTCTCTATGACCAAGAAGAGGTTATCCCAGGAACGCAAAGCTGGTTTAACATTCAAAACCAAATCAGTTGTGATTTACTGTAGTAACAAACTAAAAAGGAAATAAACATATATAAAATAATTTCAGAAGATACAGAAAAAGAATTGGACAAAACCAAACATTTATTCATGAATATTTCTCAGTAACTTTCCTCAGGTTGATAAAGGGCATCTATGGAAAAATCTACAGGATATCATCATTAATGATGGAAAACTAAACAAGTTGCTCTTCAGAGCAACTGATCTTCAGATCAACTTGATCTTCAGATCAAGAACAAGACAAGAGGCTAGAAAATTTTAAATTAAATTGATGTTAGTTGAGTAGAAGTTTGGAGAGGATTCAGCATTATGAACAATTTTGTTGAAAGAAAATTTTACTTTTTCAAACACCACATTATCTAATGACCTTCAATTTAATGGGACACCTGTTGTAATGGCTTGATCAAGTCTAGTCCCCTGACATCAAACTGTGGCTCGGACAGCATTTAGTGACAGCATGACACACCAAAGATTACACCCAACAATTTGTACAAATCAACAAAAGATTCTGAAACCTTTAGAATGATTTGTTAAAAACTTTATCACTAGTTAAGTAGTTTAGCAAGAAGATAAAGGGTTATTTTTTATTATTGATTTATTTATTGATAAATGAGCATTTGTATATAGCGATTACTGAGCAAGCTATTAAATATTTTGATTATCACCCCTTTTGGTAAGCAAGAAGCAATTGAATCATAAGTCAAAACTCTTCCCATAATAAAAACTCCTCATCCAGATGGCATCTCCTGTCAGTTCTTGTAAACCTTGAAGGAGGGAGTAATTTCAATGTTATACAATCTCTTTTTCAGAATAAAAAAGGAGGAAAATTCTCCATCTTTTAATGTTACTAAGACAAGCTTGAGTCTAAAATGTGCCATGATTAGAATGAGGAAACCAAATCATGCTCTGTCTCGTTGATGAACATACACACAATTCTAAATAAAATTCAGTAAAATCCCGTGAAAATATATCTCAACACGAGACAAATTCAGATATAAAATAATGGGCAAATATTTTCCATTTTCTATTCATCTCTTTTCTGAAACAGAGAATAAGATCTTCAGGACTTGTTTTTCGTGAGGGGGAAGAACAAAATGCCAGACACCTTCGTCTCGGGAGACAGGCAGGTGCAGGGTGGATTTGCACATTTCTGGTGATTTCCAACCCATCTCCCCTGCTCAGAACAATACGATGGGGATGGAAACCTAGGAAATATTTTGAATTCTTAACGATTGTTCTGGAAGTTCCATTCTATCACAGGACCCAGAATCTTTATCCTTAGAGTGGACAACAGCCACCAGATGGCAGCAAATTGCAGCTGCGTCCAAGGTTTGCTTCTGGAGCCACAACCCTCCGGGACTCCCGAGCAGTTCTGTACATCCGGGCCTGGATCGTATCATTCCATTTATTTTTTATCTGTTTCCTAATATTGTATAAATTCTTTTTCTTACAAATTTTAATGTGTTAAATCAAAGGGAATTTTTTAAATGATTCAAAAAAGACTCTAAACCATTGGAAAGACTCACTGCAGAAGAGACATTGCTATTGCAGGAAGCAAAAATAAATAAATGTGATACATTTGAGATGCAGTAGACAAGATGAGAGAGCATAGAGAAACATATGATCCTCGTAAGTGTGACTTGACTTTTAAGGATTAAAATAAACTTTTTCTACATATAGGTATATATATATGGCATATATTTTTAAATATCTATAAAATTATAGTGACTTTATATTTCTCATCTGTTAAATAAAACAATAATATTTTCTGGAAAAATTCTATTACATTCCAGATCATTTGTTTATAGTATAAGACAAACTGAAAGATATGTATAATTTTACAAGGCTCAGAAAACAATACTATTCATAAAAGAAGAGTTATAAGAATTTGTTGAATCTTAAAAGTTGAAAGGTAAAAATGTGACGCCTTTGCTAAACGAAGACACAGGTGATGTAATATGCACCTATACTTCCCAAAGATGAAAACAGCAGAAATACTATTTTCTCAAAAAAACATACAAAAGAGAAACATATATAGAATAAGAAAATATTAAAAATGACAAAAGTGAAGAAAAATGAATGGTAACAATGAGTATGAATGACATATACTACCCTGATTTTAAGAGAATTAAATTTCTGTTGGGAGAAGGGAAATTTGATTTATGAAAAGTCATAGCTGTAAGAGCTTACATAGAAAAGTTGAAATTCGAAGCGTAATAATATATATCACTGATAAATACAATAAACTTCCCTTCTCTTAGGTTTTCTAAATTATGTTTGATGGTTGAAGCAAAAATTACAATACTGTCTCCCGTGATGCTGAATGTATGTACACGAAATATTTGAGAAAATTATGTTATAGAGTTTGATGTCAGCATCATGGCGGAGTGAGTTGTTCTCTTTGTATCTCTCCTCGAGTTATAACTAAACAGACATCCATTAAACAACAGAGGATTCCCTACACAACGCAACAGGACACTGAGAGATTCACATAGCTATAAATCTAAAGGTTGGTGGAATGGAGCCCCAGGAAGCAGTGGAACTAACAGAATGGACCCCTCTCCCCCTCCACAATGGCAGCAATCCAGGTTGGGGATTCTCACACAGCTGCTGGCACCACTGTGAGTGGAGATGGGGGCAGCCGTATTACTGGGACCATATGACCAGGACTCTTAGAAAACAAAATTTGTCCATTATGTAATGATTTTACATATATCAGTGAGAGAATCATTTCCTGTGTGATATTCTTTTCACAGCACCTTTCACAGCATCTTTCTCTGTTTCTCAGACTATATGTTAGAGGGTTTAGCATTGGTATTATAAGTGTGTAGAGCACAGCTACCATCTTGCTTTGCTCTGGTGAGGAGATGGCCCCAGGTTGGGCATGCATGAAGAACACAGTGCTGTAGAATAGACTCACCACTGCTATATGGAAGCCACAGGTGGAGAGGAAATAACTCCTGTCATGGGTCGAGGTGATCTTCAGGACAGTGGAGAGGATAGAAGCATAGAAAACCAGAATGATATCACGGTGTTGATGATGCTGAGAGCAGAGAGAATAAACAGTACAATCTCATTCACAAAGCTGTCAACATACAAGATCTTGATCAGGGCTGGGACATCACAGAAGAAGTGGTCCAATCTGTTTTCTCACAGAAACGCAAACTGAAGGTGAAAGCTGTTTGGACCATGGAGTTGATGCATCCACAGATATAGGATCCAGTTACCAATGAAACACAGACTTTCTGGGACATTTTCACAAGGTAAAGGAGAGGGGAGCAAATGGCCCAGAATCCATCAAAAGCCGTGACAGCCAGCAGAAAGCTTTCAGTTGTGACAAACAGGGCAAAGAAGAAAAATTGAGCAGCCATTGTAAGAAATTTTCTTTTCATTAGACAAGAAGTTGGCTAAAGTGTTGGGAGCAATGATTGTGGAGTAGCAGAGATCTAAATAGGACAAGTTCCTAGGGAAGAAATACATAGGCGTTTGAAGTCTGGAGTCCATCTTAATGACAATTATCATGCTGATATTTCCCACCACAGTGACCATGTAGAGCAGCAAGAACACTAGGAATAGGAGGGTCTGTAGCTTTGGAGGGGTTCTGAACCCCAGCAGAATAAACTCAGTCACCTCTGAGTAAGTCCTATTAAGCTCACTCTTCATAGCTGGGACATAGGTGGAACTGGAGAGATGGTAAAAATGAAAGAAATGAGTGATCAGAATATTTGTTCTAGTAAAAATAATTAGTAACCAGCATGGAAAAATTTTTGTTTCATCATATTCCCAATATTTTACAAAACACCAAGGAACATAAAGAACGGATTAACATTTTCAAAAAGTCTTCCTAGTGAAGAGTTCACTCTGATTGATTAGCCTTTTTAGATATACGTATTTGCATATGATACAGTTTTTGCTCTCTAAGTGTGCACTGGCGAAATGGGGGTCTAGGAAAATGTCTGGAAACAACAGCTGTTTTCTTTTAATTTCTTGATTCATTATCAGTTTATTGCTGTTGAAAGTTGTCTCCTTTAGTGGAAGAATTTTCTCACAAACATTATAATCCACTTAGGATTTTACTCAAAGTAAAAATCTATCCAATTGATGGTCTCATTTTACTTTTTTAATGATTATGTAGTTTATCTACTATAGAAAAATAATATACAAAAATTGTATCTGTCTTTCTTATATTAGAAAGAAGACCTCAGATCCTGAGAAAATTTCATCCTTTTACATGTTAACCTCTTATCCTTATTTCTTCCATTATCTTTGTCCTTATGACATACAGGATTAGAGGCACAGTTTATCTGCTAAAAACAGAAATGACTCTTGCTTATATTTCCTGAACACACAGAAATCACACTTATTGTTTGTCCCCCTCTCTCCCTCCCTCCCTTCCTTCCTTCCTTCCCTCTTTTGCTCCTTTTGGATTTTGCAGAATGGAATGCACGTGGAGAATTCTAAATTCTTAGGCAAAGATTTTTCTGTCTTTTCAGAAACAGACAAATCTAATTAGAAATACAAAGTTCTGTGCATACGAAAGACAGAAGGCACACAGGGCAATTTAAAGACAGCTACAAATGAAAAAAAAAAGACATCTATTTAAACAAGCTTACATCATATTTATTTAGGTTTATGCTATTATGACTATGAAATGTTTGTAAATAAATTACAGTGGAGAGGTAGAGAAAGGAATTAATGTTTATTCTCATTTTATAAATGGAGTAACAGAAAAACAGATTTAAGAGGCATAATGAGTCATGAGGTTGAGCAGCCTAGTGCTTTACTAGTCAATAATCTATCATAAAACATAAAGGAAAACTGACAAAGGATAAATTCAACAATTCACATACTATGAAAATGTAGTTTATCATATTATATTCATATAAATTTATAATTTGTAGATATATAAATTTATATATAAATTATATATAATAAATAAAATTATATGATATAAATTATACAGTGTCTCTTATAATATCACTTTTAATTTTTACTGTTGTCATTGCTATAATTTCACTGCTTTTGACATTCTATTCAGGTGATTGGGACTATGGAAGTATATTAGAATCAATTTGGTCCAGTTACAATATCTACTTTCTTGAAAAAACTAAAGGTTAACAGAAATGTTGACTGATTGATTTTAGAAGACATAGGAATGGTCAAAATAACCTCTGGTAGGGCCTAGTAACTATAAAAATGCTAGTTTCCTTAAATTCATACTTTACATAAACAAGTTTCTGGTTTCAACAGAAAAACTGGAAAAAAAAGGAAGAAATGTAACTAAAGCTATCTAAAAGAAGAGCGTTGAGAATAAATTAAATATAAGACATAGACTAAAGAATGAATACTACCTCTTAGTACACCCTCACTGTATGTGAAATCAAGTACATTCATGAAGAAACAAAAGTATGAAAAGAAGCAAACCTTTGTGTAACAAGAAGTTTTCTGCAATGTGAACTGCATTTCCTCACTGTTCACATCATCACTCAAACTGCTAAGATGGACAAGTACAGGCAAAAGTTGTAGCTTCTCTCTCTCTCTCCAGTTTACTGTACTTTTTCTTTGATTAAACCAACAAGTAGACCTGGGAAGGATCCCGAGAGAAATTCTCCCACGGGGAGGTAAACCACAGTGTGAGCATTCCCTCTGAAAGATAATCACCAGGGACTACAAGAACTTCTCACCCGTAATGTATTTTGTATCATGTGAAAAAAAGACAGAATAAATTATTAATTAGTAAACTTACCAGACCTTTAGAGAGTTAGACAGGCTCTCTAGAGGACATGGGAACTAAACCTTTACCTATATAACAAAATAATTAAAAAATACATTTGGGTGAGAAGTACTTGATTCTTCTTTTATTTTCATGACTTACACAGAGGGACATTCACAATACTTCCTTTGAATGGACTACAACCCTTACTTTTAGAAATTCATTTCTTATCTCTATTGTAAATATATCATGCTTGTGTTAGAGGAAAATTAATACAGAGAATAAGCTAAACAGTTAATGGAAGCGTTGAAGAAAGGGGATTTTGAAGTAATATAGAGATTAGCAAGAGCAGGCAGTCATACCTCCATCAGTGATTTCAAGGCACAAGAAGAGGTAGTATTAAAAGATCCTAGATGGCTGAGAGTTTCTTCAAGAGTGAGAACCACAGTGCCCAGTAGGTACAAGAACCAAAAAGAGAAAAACTCCAAGAAGCATGTTGAAAGAGAAAGAAATTCCCTCCCTTCATACATCTTCAGTTCTACCATTGTCTTATGAAAGCCATAGACAATAGGTCAAAGAATGAGTCTAACGGGATTTGGCCCACAGGCTGTAGTTGGATGACCACTACTCTAGATGGTACAAAGATTCTTCAACTAACATTTTGGGAAAGAAAGAATCTTAGAAAAAAAAATTTCGAGACTATCCACATCATGTACTGTGGCTTCAAAGAAGTTTGGCATTTTTGTTGCATTGGCTTCCCTGCTAATAAGAGTATAAATTTAATTTGTCCTGTGTAGATGGCATGTTAAAACATTACAGAATATTTTAGTAATAACAGAACACTGTTCCATATTGATATCCACTGAGAAGATAGCAGGTTATCAAACGTTTTATTTACAAACAGATATGAGGTTTTAATGGAACAATCACAGAGCAGGAAGGCAGGAAATTTCAGAATCATTCCATTAAAAGTCTCAGAATCATTGAGTGAAATGTAAGTAATTCACATCTTTATGATTTGAGGATGCTTCTCTGTCTGTGCTGATATCAACTCTGGGGTTTTGGCGGCCTTGAGTCTAGGTAGAGGTGTACTGGAGAAAATAAGTGGTCAACTGTCAATTCAGTGGTACTTTCAGTTCTCACATTCTTCCCCCAATGCACCTGCTATTATTTTTAGAATCTTCAAATAGTTGTTCCATGAATTCAGTCCAAGTTTGAGAAGTGTTTTAAAGAGAGACAGACAAGATGCAGTGTGCTAAGTACATCTACCCTCTTTTGTAATTTTTTTAAATTTATTTTCACCAGAAACATGGTTCTGTATTAGGAGTTTTTAGAAATCACTATAAGGATGTCCTTCCATTGTCTTCCAGTCTGCATTGTTTCTGACAAAAAGTCTAGGCTTTAACTTCCGTTTGCTTGTATGGAATGTCTCTTTTTCCCTCTGGCTACTTTCTCAATGTTTTCTTTTGCACTCATTTTGAGAAGTTATATTCTGTTGTGCTTTAGTGTGTTTTGTTTTTGTTTTCTGTTTATCCTGCTTGGATTTTGTGAATTTTCTTACATGTATATGTCTATAGTTGTCATAAACTTTGAGGAAAATTTGCCCACTATAGTTTCTAATATTTTTCTGGCCCCACTTCTTCAATTACATTTGTAATATTTTCTCGGTTGTCACTAATGTCTATTCATTTTTTATCTCCCTTAACTCTATGCTCATGTTAGTTTGTTTCTATTGCTATGTATTCAAGTGTACAATCTTTTCTCCTGTAATGTGTAATCTGCTTTTAAATCCATCCTGTGTATTTTCAGTTCAGATATTGTGTTTTCCTGTTTTAGGATATCCATTTGTTTCTTTCCCATATTCTCCATTTATTTTTTCATTTCTTCACATTTGCCATAAAATCCATGTGAAAATTTATAAGTGTCTACTAATTTATTCATCTATGTCATCCCTGCATATGTCTATTGACTAACTCATATTCTCATGCTTCTTCATAGGACTGGTCGTTTTTGATTGTATACCAAACATTATAAATGTTGTGTTGTTCAATGTTTAAATTTTGGTTTTGTACCTTTAAAAAGTATGAGAATTTGGGTTGGTAGGTAGGTACTTACAGATCAGCTTTATCCTACTGAAGACTGTTTTTAGGGTGTGTTAGGTCTGTTTTAGGGTAGAATTTACTCTAGAGCTTGTTAAGCTCAACTGCAAAGCATAACCCTTCTGGAGTCTTAACTGAGTGTCCTATATCTTCAATGAGGTCTGCACTTTAGACACTGAAAATTTAATGTTTCCCGGCTCTGTGAAAGTTCTTAGAATTGTTTGGCTTCCAGCGCACAGGCAGCTTTTATTTTCCTCAGATATGAGGATTTTTGCCCAGATTCATGGGTTTTCTCTTAGGCATATACAAATTATTATTCAGCCAAAAATTCACTATAATTCATTTTTAATTTTTGGAGATCTTTCTCAGCATCCCTCTTTCCTCTTTAGTAAGACGTCCCACAAATTTGAGCTGCCACAGTCTCTCTAAAATTCTTTCTTACTACAATCTTACTAATCCTTCAAAGAAGCAAAGTTAAGCCATGTGAATATTCTATATTATTCACCTTTTTTCTATTTAACTAATTTGTATCTATATTATTTACTTTCTTTTATTTTTTGGTTTAACTTGCTGTTTTCTATTTCACATTCTTAAGGTAGATTAATTTATTGATGTTCCCACTTTTCTCCTTTATAATATTTACATATAAGGCTTTGTGTATCCGTCTAAATACTTCTTTTTCTGCATCCCAGAAGTTTAGCTAGATCATAATTTATTATAATTTAGTTTGATTTCTTTTTACCCACGGATTTTTAGGAAGTGTATTTTGTGTGTGTGTGTGTGTGTGTGTGTGTGTGTGTGTGAGGAAGATTAGCCCTGAGCTGACATCTGTTGCCAATCCTCCTCTTTTTGCTGAGGAACATTGGCCCTGGGCTAACATCTGTGCCCATCTTCCTCTACTTTATATAAGATGCCACTACAGCATGGCTTGATAAGTGGTGCATAGGTCTGTGCCCCGGATTCGAACCTGCGAACCCTGGGCCGACGAAGCGGAGCATGCAAACTTCACCACTATGTCACCAAGCCAGCCCCTAGAAAGTGTTTATTTTTAATGCCCATGCCCATAGAGCTTTCCAGTTGCCTAATTGTTATTGATTTGCATATTAAGTTGACATGATCAAAGAACATACAGTGAATGATTTCAATCTCTGAATTTGTTGAGGGTTTCTTTATGTCTCACCTATTGTGAATGCCAGTAGATGTTTCTTATGTATTTATAAGTAGTAGCATGTTGTTACGGCTAATGGTATTGTGAGAAGTTTAAGATGAGGAAAAAATATATTGGATTATAAAGATTAGATATCCAAGCTCCACCCCATGTGCTTTCTAGTTGGAGATGTTGGAAAGTTAAAATGTCTCCTGCTACTAAGGTTCTCGACACAGATTTTGTTCTACCAATTAGATCCATACAAACTCAGAATTCAGAAGGGCATTATCTTTCTGTTTCTTTTCTACCACTTAGGAAGGTTGTGGAAACAAGTGGGCCTTTTTCTGCAGCAATGTTGAGCCCGCCAACTTCCTAAAGGAGCTATTTTGATGGATGAGGAAGTAGTGGCATCTTTTGATTCTGTGTATCTGATCCATGGATCAGAGTTATGGTGCTATGTTTTTAAATCATAACTCCGATGGTAGCTCTCTGTGTGAATTAATCCTATATCGCTCCAGGAGTCATTAGAAGAGTGTCAGCCAGAAGTTCCTCCAGCCTTTCCAAATTCGATAGGCCTCAATTCACCCTAATGAATAATTTCCTGTTTAAAATACCTAAACTGCTTTCTTTTCCTACACAGACCTAACTTTTACCAATACTGTATTATAATAACGGGAAGCTCTGGTCTCGTAGCATTTTGCTATCTTTACACACAAAACAATTCCAGAAAAATTCAAGAATAATATTTAATTAAAAGAGGGATTTTCAATAATAGGATTACAATTAACTTATGGAAATATTTATAAAAAATGACATCCTTATAATATTAGGCTCATTAAATAGAGTATTATGTCTCTGGCTATAATCTAGTCTTTCAGTCACACAGTAGTTATTAAAGAATTTTTAAATATAGATTCTGATTTCTTATAAATATTTTTACTAAAGATTTTAAAATAATTTTACTGAATGCTATCATTTCTTTCATTATATTTTCTAACTCTTTAGTATTTATATATACAAAAGTATACAATGTGCAAAACATTGCCTGATTTTGCAATTTACAGGGTATTTACCGCATCATGAAATATGTCTGCATCAAGAAAAGACAGGTAAACAATAATTTGGAATAAATTATTGTCTTTTTTAAACATAGCATTGTAATTTGCTACGTAATTTAAAATATTCGCTTATCTAAAACTTTTCTAATATAGTATAAACTTTTAAATCTGTTTCTCTGTGCCTATCAATACGTATGCTGTGATAATTACTAGAAAGATTTTCTTTGTCAATGAAGAAAGTAAGTCCAGAGAAACTTCCCAAAGGATACACACAACCAGAGAAGAAAGAGTTCCTCGTACTTGGACTATTATTAGACTATCTGCTTGTCTCTGAGTTCCTGCAGTCCTCGTGGACAGCAGCCCTGGAGCCTGCACTCATGTCTCCATAATTGACTCTATGATTACTCCTCTCCCAGTGGAATCCATGCCAGAGGGTGAGCAAAACTTCAATGCTGAAATATCTGAAAAAAGATTTCACAGGAATAACAATAACTGAGGCCATCTCAAACAACCACTATTGATACTGTCCCAGATGATCATGGACTCTGGAGGACACAAGGTTCTATGCTCCTTAAATATCCATGGTTATCCCGCTATCCTTACTTTAAGACGTATAAAGTATACGAGAATTCAGGAAGGAATTTTCCTTTATATATACATGCCTTGCCCTGACTGGAGAGTGAGAGCCCGTGAATTGATGCAGCTTTGGCAGAAAGTCATCTATCGCAGTGTCAGGACTGGACTGCTCGCCAGCTTCTCTGCCTGCTTCAAAGAAGGGCTAAATGGTTGTGGCACTTTTAATTTAAACAATTATTAATGGATATGAAATGTTTATAATGGTGCAATCAACATGCATGTAAATGGAGGAATGACCTTCAGCTGAGAAAATGAACATATATTTGGAAATAGCTTTAGAGAATTTTATTTTAACTAGGCTTAGTGATTTTTTGGTGCCATTAATTTTGACATACCAATAATTTACCTATTTTTATTCTGTTTTCAAAGATGGCTTCAGTAATAATGGAAACTAAATAGATTGAGGAAAAATATCTTTAAACATATTTGTTACCGTAATATAATGATTCAAAGACTGATTTGGCTATCATAATAGATCCAAAACTATCACAGAGATTATGTGTAAGCTCTTATTTGAGATTATATCTAATACTCCTGTTCTAGATTATGTGTAATACTCCTACTTTGTATAAATATCATTATTTAACTATAAATATATTAAGAATACAAATTCAGAGTGTGAGTAAAATTACACAATAAAATACGCTGCATTCTTCTGGAACTCCCCGGGAAAACATGATTTACATACAATAAACAAAGAAATTTCACTGCTTATTAGAACAATAGTCTCAGAACACTAGTGTTATCTGGTCCAAATTCTTGATTCTTCATGACTTTAAAATTGTTTCATATGCAATATTTAACTAAATTGTAAATAATTTATTTCTACATATAAGAGAGTATTTATGTCACTAGAATCAAAGCCAAGATTTCATTTGTTGCCTTGTTCCTCTCAGCAGGTTTCAGCCATGGGTGACAGGGGAACAAGCAATCACTCGGAAGTGACTGACTTCATTCTTGTCAGTTTCAGGGTCCGCCCAGAGCTGCACATCCTCCTCTTCCTGCTATTTCTGCTCGTGTATGCCATGGTCCTTCTAGGGAATGTTGGGATGATGGCTGTTATAATGACTGATCCCCGGCTGAACACACCAATGTATTTCTTCCTAGGCAACCTCTCCTTCGTTGATCTCTTCTACTCATCTGTTATTGCACCCAAGGCTCTGATCAACTTCTGGTCTGAGAACAAGTCCATCTCCTTTGTAGGCTGTGTGACCCAGCTCTTCCTCTTTACCCTCTTCATTGTGACTGAGGGATTTCTCCTGGCAGCCATGGCTTATGATCGCTTCATCGCCATCTGCAACCCACTCCTCTACTCTGTCCAGATGTCAACACATCTCTGCTCTCAGTTGGTGGCTGGTTCCTATTTCTGTGGCTGCATCAGCTCAGTTCTTCAGACCAGCATGACATTTACTTTACCCTTTTGTGCTTCTCGGGCCATAGATCACTTTTACTGTGATTACCATCCGCTTCAGAGGATTTCTTGTTCTGATCTCTACATTCTTAAGGTGGTTTCTTTTTTCCTATGCAGCATTATTATTTTGCCTACCATAATTGTCATTATTGTGTCCTATATGTATATTGTGTCCACAGTTCTAAAGATACGCTCAACTGAGGGACGTAAGAAAGCCTTCTCCACATGCAGCTCTCACCTAGGAGTCGTGAGTGTGCTGTATGGCTCTGGCTTTTTTGTGTATCTCACTCCTGACAAATTTCCTGAACTGAGTAAAGTGGCCTCCTTATGTTACACGTTAGTCACTCCCATGTTGAATCCTTTGATTTACTCTCTGAGAAACAAAGATGTCAAGGAAGCTCTGAGAAAGATCCTGGGGGAAAAAAAAGATTATTACTTAATTCTTTTTTAACATTGAAATAGCTGAAGGACCTGGACATCGTGACAATTTGGGGAAGCACTGAAGCAAAGAATGCACGCATTGGTCTTAGAAATATTTAATCTTATTAGCCTATTTATTTGAATTCCACTTACTTACAGCTGAAAAATACATTTGGACTATATTTTGCCTGACTGTTGATTTTGGAGAGGAATAGGCTTTCTACATATTTCAACCTCATTTTGGGTAAAGATACTGAATGACAAGTCATTTGTCTTTGGGGAAAATATATTCCTAGTTTCCTGTTGGCTCTCTGAGGATGTTATTTGGGATGTATCATTTATTTTGAATCAGTAATATGTTTTGTAGATATGTATGTAATTGGTAGAGATAACAAAATATGATATAATAAGGAGACAGAACAAAATATCAGATTTACTGAAGAAATCTTTTTGAGTGCTCAGTGACAGAATCAGATACTCTGCAGGGCACAGAGTCCTAAGGATGACATGTGAGTCACCTTTAATTGTCCAGAGACTGAATGAGTGACGCATTTATTTCATGGTTTCTCTTGCTTGGATCATTATTATTTTGTCCACCATCAAATATCTACTAAATCAATAAATTATTCTTGCAAATTTTCCCTTTCACAAGAAATTGTAATAACAATCCACAAGAAAATATTTTTTGTCATATATGCCTTTCTGAGCATTAATTCATCAAATTGATATTTATTGAATTTTGATGCACTCTTTGCCATATGAATACCCCTAGGAATAAGTAATTTCTATTCTTAACCTCACAATCAAATGAGGGAAAAATAGCTGAGTAGAGAACTAAACTGCCACATGGTAACCCCAGTGAAAAGACATATATAGAATAACACTAAGGGAGTGGAGTCTCTAAAGTTGAGTGGTCTTAATGGTCAGGGAAAACTTCCTAAGCACATTTTTAAAAGTAAATAGAATTGAGCCAGATGAAATAAACAGTTTCTGTGCAAAGGGAAATAAATAACTGTGTAGTGAACTGCATAAAGTTTAATAAGTGATTTTTAGTGCACAAGACAGGGAGTGAGAGATGAGACTTCAAAGGAAATTCATCGAAATCGTGCAGATCAATATGACAAGTCAAGGAAGGTGACCTTTATTCTGTAGGCAGGGGGTAAGCACTGGGGATTTTTAGGAAAGGCGGCATTGTGTTCAAATTGGCATTTTACAAAATCACACTGGTAACTTTGTGGAAGATAAATATTCACAGGGAGAAGATGGTAGTCACAGAGAGTCTGTGGTCATCCAAGTAAGAGCTTGTGGTGGCTTTAACAAGGGCAGTCTTGTTACAGATAGTGAAGAGAAGGACTCTGTTTAAAATGGCAGGTAAACTAAGCTGGATATTGACTGATGGTTGAGAAAATGAGAATGAGGGAGCAGTGAATAATGACTTCTAATGTTTGAGCATCTGTGACAGGGGAAACACTACCTCATAAAATGAGGAGAAAATATAAGAGGAATAAGAGTAAATCATTAATGTAAGAGTTAAGGAAATAAGCTCGGGAGTCAGAAGGGGCTTCCAGATTCTGTTTGTGCATCTGTAGCTTTGCACAAGTTACAGGACATCTCTGCACTTTCATTTCCACACGGAAAATGGGTGCATAACAGCATCTACATCTTAGAGTTACTTGAAGGATTAAATTACGTAAATTTCATATAAATTTGTTAAATCTATAAATTTAACCGCTGTCAGATTTATTCTTTCCTCATGTCCTTGGTACTATGTCCTGTTAAGTCTGAGAGAGGAAGGAAATAATTTTCTCTGCCCCTTTCGCTGACGCTCTGCCATGGAGCACCCCCAATTTTCCAAGCAGACCTATGTTTTAATTTCCATAGACAGATCTTGAGTAACACTAACTTTGTTACTTCAGGCTTTACCTTTCTTTCTGCTGACAACTAATAGAAAAGATTTTTTAAATGACCAAAAGAAATGAACAGAGCCCCCAATTAGATGCAAAATAGTATCTTAGCAAATACTGTATCTATTTATCTCTCTACTCGTGTCTTTCTTTAAGAATCTCCTTTACTGTTAGCAAATGTCTCCTCTTTCATCCACATTTTTTAAAATACGGATTACTGGGGAATATAGGGGACTCACTAGGTAGAAACACTTTATGAAAATTTTCAGGTAAGTGGTCACTGTGTCTTGTCTCTCTCCTTGAGATGAAGCAGAAAGATGTTTAGGTTGAAAGAGGCACATTGTCCTAACCCTCCTCTGGGAGCACAATGCAGAATTCTTCAAGCAGCACTCTGAGTCCTGCGATGGTACACGCCTGCAATGCAAGAGACTCCTGATTCTTTATAATCCCAGCCCACCCAAGACCCAAGCACAGGGTCCTTGTTCATTGCATATTAGTAGTCTTACATTAAAGTGAGAAATAATTCCTAACAATAGAGTTGCTGTTACTGGAGAAGAATGTCCTCCTATGTTCACCTTGTACTGCATGACCCCCAAACACTATCAGACCCCACATATACACATAAGTCATAAATACAAACATAATCATAATGTCTCTCTTTCTCTCTCTCTCTCTACACACACACACACAGACACACACACACACACACACACCAGAATACCTTTGAGAAAAGTACTAAGAATTGTCACTGATTGAATCACCCCCTAGAGCAATATATGTCCAATGTCACCCAGCTGACTCAGAAAAGAATCTTCAGGCTGAGAAAAAGGCTAACAGACCTCACCATAAGAGGATATGTATAACAGTTTTTCAGTGCTGACTTTTTTCCTTCCTTTCTGGATGTCAAGTAATTGCTGTCATTGCTACAGGAATTAAATCAGGCATATTCTGTTCTCCCTCCTATTTGGAACTTACTCTTCTCATTTTACTTTTGACTCAAGGACTATGGATGTGCTGTACAGAGTAAGTCTTGAAAGCAGGGATGAAATTGAAAAATGATAATAAAACCTAGCATGTTAATAAAAATTAATTAAAATATATAAATAAATTCATACATACATACATACATATGTATATATATGATTCTCTAAATATGATATATGCATTATAAGACTGTTTATAAAATAATCAAAGTTGTAGTACAAGTCATGTACAAAATCACTTTAATAATATTTAGCTAATTTTTGGATTTTGGAATTCTTGGTTATTTTTCAAAACATCATTCTTAGTACCTAAATAACACCCTTATCCAAAACATTATGCAAGCAAGAAACTTCTTCAAACTCATCTAGTGACTTCCCATAAAATTTATAATTACAGCTGATGGTAGTGTCAATAACTAGTAAAGTTTTCTTAATTTAAATGATTGTGTTTATGGTGGTGAATCTTCACTCACCTGCTGCTACACTAATGACAATTACATTAAAAGGTTTTAGCTACTTTTACCATTGAGATATTTATGTAATAAATATCTTCTATTGCCTTGAGTAGTTTCCTGTTCTTTAGGACAAATTAAATCTTCAGTCGAAAAAAAGGCATTTCTGAGTCATTGCTCTAAAATGCAAGTCCTTGGATCTAAAAAAACAGCTCTGCTCACTATTATTTCTCAAATACTTTATTGAGGAATAACTTGTGTGGAATAAACTGTATTCAATCAGAGTGTGCAATTCTCAAATTTTTGATACTTTTATACATCAGTGAAACCATCACCACATCAAGAGACAGAACATTTCTATCACCTCCATAAAATTTATCGTGTCTCTTTTTAGTCCACGCCTCCTACCAAATCCATTCCAGATAACTAGTGATCTGATTTTTTTTGCATATATATATGTATACACACACACACACACACAGTATGTACTCTTTTGTATTAGGATCTTACACTGAGTAAAATGATTTTGAGATCTATTCATTTTGTCACGTGTGTAACCAGTTCATTCTTTTTATTACTAAGTAGTATTCCATCTTCCATTGCACACATACCAAACTTTGCTTTGCCCTCTTAAATTGATGGACAATGGAGGTGTTTTCAGTTCTTAGATATTGTGAATAAAGCTAAGATGAACATTCGCACTTATGTATTTGAGTCCAGGCACACTCCATCCCTTCCCTTTCTCAGCCCACCATGATAGAAAGTCCACTTGTTCAGGCAAGTTCAGACAAGAATATAGGAATTCCTCTTCCCCTAGATCCCAGTCAAAGGCTACCATATCACCTTGAGAGTATCAGGCTGCACACATTTCTTATCCCCTCCAGATCCATGTTGCAGAAGCTCTAGTCAAGGTGACAGCAGTTAAAATGTCTAGAGATCTCTTCCTCTACCCAGCCCCATTCATAGGGTAGAAGTTTTACACCAGGCATGATAGGCCAAGAATAATGGGGCACCAATTTTAGTTGCCCCAGTTCAAAAGATAGAGGTTCTATGCCAAGAGAGACAAGCTTATAAGACCATAGGCTTCTGACCTCACCCAGAATCCTGCTCATAAAGCAGGGGTGTCACTCTGAGAGAACAGCACCATGGTTCCTGCTCCAGTTCCAGAAAAGCTGAACACAGGTTTTACCTAGAAAGAAAGGCAGGCCATAAAAATAGAGGGCTCCAAAGCTCTCCCCCAGTGAATTCACTTTATTTGGAAGAAAGTGTGGGAAAGTTCAAACATAAGGGAACTCACAAACATAACAAATATTTGGTAATAAGCAATTAAAAGGAGGTTGGTAGCTCCACCAGAGCAAAAAGCTAACTGTCGATCAACTAAAAGATTACCAAAGAGAACCAGGAAAGGAGACAGCTAATAAGGGCACTCCTGCAGCTGGAACAAACCTCAAAGACTGGCTTTAAAGACTGTCCTTACAAAGGGGACCGAATTTAATTGGATCAGGCTGCAGAGCAACACATGTCCCAGATGTTTTCAAAACAATGGACCAAGAAGAATTAGTGGAGGCTATCTGCTCAGTAGAAAACCTAGAGAGGCACAACACTCCACAAAATGATCAGAGGAAGACACAGCCAAAGGTGGCCCTGATAAAACCACTGTCATCCGAGAGTAACTGTGCACAAGTTAAGGTTGTGCCTCTGAGAAGTGACACCAGAGGCCTCTCAGAGCAAACAGAATTCAATAAAATTGGTCAGCAGAGTCACTGAAAAGTAAACAAGTGAACACCACCAAAAATATAGATGTTATTTTTAATAATTACTCTGGACTTTAAAGGTACAATAACTGAAAGAATGTCATATAGTTGGAATCTTACAGCATGTAGCTTTTTCAGATTGGCTTCTTTCTCTTAGTAACATGCATTTATAGTTCCTCCATGTTTTTTCGTGGCTGGATAGCTCATTTCTTTTTAATGCTGAATAATATTCCATTGTCTGGATATACCACAGTTTACTTATCCATTCACCTACTGAAGGATATCTTGATTACTTCCAAGTTTTGGCAATTATGAACAAAGCTCCTATAAACATCCAAGTGCAGGTTTCTGTGTGCACATAAGTTTTCAACTCAATTGGGTAAAAACCAAGCAGCATAATTGCTGGAATGAATAGAAAGAGTATGTTTAGTTTTGCTAGAAACTGTCAAATTGTCTGCCAAAGTGGCTGTACTGTTTTTCAGTCCCACTAGCAATGTATAAGAGTTCCTGGGGCTCGCATGCTCCCCAACATTTGACATTGTCAGTGTTTTGGATTTTGACCATTCTGATAGGTGTGTAGTGGCGTCTCGTTTTAATTTGCATTCCCTTATGACATATGATGTGGAATATCTTTTCATTTGTTTATTTGCCATCTGTATATCTTCTTTGGTGAAATGTCTGTTAAGGTCTTTGGTCCATTTTTTAATCAATTGTTTGTTTTCTTATAGATGGGTATGCAGTGTTCCTTGTATATTTTGGATATCCTGTATCAGATAGGTTTTCTGCAAATATTTCTCTCCAGCCTATGTCTTTTCTTGTCATTCTTTGACAATGTCCTTCACAGAGCAGAAATTTTTAATTTTAGTATAGTCAAACTTATCAATTGTGTCTTTCATGGATCATGCCTTTGGTGTCGTATCTAAAAAGGTATCGCCATACCCTTGGTCATCTAGCTTTCTTCTATGGTATCTTCTAGAAGCTTCATAGTATGTGTTTTACACTTAGGTCTATGATCCAATTGAGTTAATTTTTGTGAATTGTGTAAGGTTTACATCTAGGTTCACATTTTTGCATGTGGAAGTCCAGTTGTTCCAACACTGTTTGTTGAAAAGACTATCTTATCTCCGTTGTATTACCTTTGCTCTTTTGTAAACGATCAGTTGGTTATATTTAAGTGGCTCTATTTCTACTCTCTCCATTCTGTTCTCTTGATCTGTTTTCATTTTTTCACCAATATCACACTGTATTGATTACTGTAGCTGTGTTCAGTCTTGAAGTTGCGTAGTGTCAATTCTCTGATTCTGTTCTTCTCCTTCAATATTGTGTTGGCTATGCTGGGTCTCTTGCCTCTCCACATAAACATTAGATTCAATATCCAAATTTTGTTGATATCCACAAAATAACTTGCTGGGATTTTGAATGAGATTGCGTTAAATGTGTAGATCCAGCTGGGAAGAACTGACGTCTTGACAATATTGATGTCTCATTGCTCTTTGCTGGTATCTGGAAAGGAATTGACTTTTGATTATTAACCATGTATCCTACAAACTTCCTATACTCTCTTACTAGTTTCAGGAGTGTTTTTGTCAATTCTTTCATATTTTCTACATAGACATTCAAGTCATCTGTGAACAAAGATAGTTTTTTGTCTTCCTTCCCAATCTGTATACCTTTTTGAATTAGTTTGCCTGGGTTGCCATATCAACATACCACAGACTGGGTGGCTTAAACAACAAATTTATTTTCTCACAGTTCTGGAGACTAGACGTCCAAGATGAAGCTGCCAGTGGATTTGGTCTCCTCTGAGGCCTCTTTCCTTGTCTTGCAGATGGCCGCCCTCCTGCTCCCTCTTCACATGACTGTCCCTCAGTGCACATGCACCCCTGGTGTCTCTCTGTGTGTCATAATCTCCTCTCCTTATAAAGACACCAGTCAAGTTGTATTAGAGCCCACCACAACAGCTTTATTTTAATTACCTCTTTGAAGGCCCTGTCTCCAAATATGACTGCAGTCACATACTGCAGTACCAGGGGGTTAAGCCTTCAACATATGAGTTTGGCAAGACATAACTTAGCCTGTAACACATTTATTACATTTTCTTGTCTATTGCATTAGCTAAGAATTCCAATAGGATGTTGAAAATGTGTGGCGAGAGGGAACATCCTTGCCTTGTTCCTGATATTAACTGGAAAGCTTCTAGTTTCTCACCATTAAATGTGAACTTAGCTGTAGATTTTTTGTGAATGTTCTTTTTCAGATTGAGGAAATTCCCCTCTAATCCTAGTTTGTTGAGAGCTCCTTTACTTTTTATCTGTTTGTACCATCACCATGCACATCATTCAAGTTCAGAAATGGTGAGACACACCTCCTTTGGTACATACTAATTAGTGAATATGTTCTGTATTTTACCTGTATTTTTACCAGTAATTTTTCAAATGAGCATTTTTTCACTTACGTTGGCATACTTCAAGCCCACATCACTAACAAGAACTGATACAGCATTTTCCCTGACTCTAATCTTATCCCCTTTACATATATCTTCCACATAGCCCTGACGATTTTCCCTAATTACCAACCACCTGCTCTCAGGCACTCACCTTGCAATCTCTATGTTTGTCTTTGCATACAAACCTCTACATTTTAATTGTCTGTCCAAGGATGTAACTCTTACACTAAATTGTAAGCTCCCTAAAGAACGAGGTTATTTATACCTGAGCCTACCACAAGACCAGAATATAGTGCACAGGTAGTCAATAAAATTAATCAAATAAATAAGCATTCACCAGCATGGATGAGTAAATTTTGGATCACACTCTGTTTTGATGACTGTCGTGTTTCTTTAACTTTAATAAATGTTCCTCACAATAATTAATACAGGAAAACATTATGAAGATCCAGATAGAGGGAATGATTTCTAAAAATGTTTGCATATCTCTATCTCCCACTTTGGTTCTTTATACTATGTTCTAGCAACTAGTAGTACCTTAGAGCTCTCCACATGTCTGACACACACAATACACAGTCTTCCCAGTTAATGTATATAGTGAAGATAAATTATTGTTTGTATCTTCATATTATTATTTCCTCTCAATATAACACATATAAAATCCTTGATTCGAAGTAAAAATTTAATAACTCTTTTATACTAAAGAAATTAGTTACAAAATTGGGAGCTGTTTCATTTAAAGAAATACGTTGGGCACTATTGTCTGTTATCAGTGATTGTGTGTAAGGGGAGGAGCAATTCCAAAGACAAGCACCAGACAAAATGCTGCTTAAAACTATCATAAAATATAATAATAGTACTCAGAGGAATGCCATGAAAATAAATAGAAATCAATTCTGTGAAATAAAATGTTATTTGAGATCAGTAGGACGGTTCATCTTGAAAAATGCTCCTGTAATGTCCAGGACATCTCCAATATCCAGGACGTTCAGGATTAACAATGTCTCAGAGGGAAAAAATAATAATACATGGGAAGGGTACATCACCTTGAAAAAGCTTCTGATAAGGTTTTTATGATGTTCAGGAGAATAATTTTCACTAGTGGCCACAAAGAGTATGAAATAAACAGCCACAACTCCTTTGGTGGAAGGGAAATAATAATCACAGAATAGTATTTTTCTTCTCTAGAAGTTTCTTTAGAGCTTCTTTGACGTCTTTGTTTCTCAGAGAGTAAATCAAAGGATTCAACATGGGAGTGACTAAGGTGTAACATAAGGAGGCCACTTTACTCAGCTCAGGAAATCTGTCAGGAGTGAGATACATAAAAAAGACAGCACCATACAGCACACTCACGACTCCTAGGTGAGAGCTGCACGTGGAGAAGGCTTTCTTACGTCCCTCACTGGAGCGTGTCTTTAGAACTGTGGACACAATATACAAGTAAGAAACAATGATAACCATGATGATAGGCAAGGTAATGACGCTAGCTAAGGAAAAAGAAACCATTTTATTGATAAAAATGTCAGAACAAGATAGTCTCTGAAGTGGGCGAGTATCACAGTAAAAGTGGTCAATGGTCCGAGAAGCACAAAAGGATAAAGTAAATGTCATGCTGGTCTGAAGAACTGAGCTGATGCAGCCACAGAAATAGGAACCAGCCACCAACTGAGAGCAGAGACGTGTTGACATCTGGACAGAGTAGAGGAGTGGGTTGCAGATGGCAATGAAGCGGTCATAAGCCATGGCTGCCAGGAGAAATCCCTCAGTCACAATGAAGAGGGCAAAGAGAAAGAACTGAGTCACACAGCCTGCAAAGGAGATGGACTTGCTCTCAGACCAGAAGTTGATCAGAGCCTTGGGTGCAATAACAGATGAGTAGAAGAGATCAACGAAGGAGAGGTTGCCTAGGAAGAAATACATTGGTGTGTTCAGCCGGGGATCAGTCATTATAATGGCCACCATCCCCGCATTCCCTAGAAGGACCATGGCATACACAAGCAGAAATATCAGGAAGAGGAGGATATGGAGCTCTGGGCGGACCCTGAAGCCGACAAGAATGAAGTCAGTCACTTCTGAGTGATTCGTTGTTCCTCTGTCACCCATGGCAGAAACCTGCTGACAGGCACAAGGAAAAATAAACAAATGAACTCTTGGCTTTGATACAAGCTACAAGCAATCTCTTACGATATTAGGATTTACAAAGCTATTCTACAATTATTACTCATTTTAAACTCATAAAATTAGTGTGACAAATTTAAACCAATTCCAACTTATGATGAATCAGGTTAGGTTTATTCCTTAATTCATACAAGCAGTGGAATTAGATCTTTTTTCTCTGAGTCTAACGCAATGCCTTTCTACCCAAATGCCTTTCACATTTGCAGAACTATCACTTCTGTATACATTTCTGACTCATGATTTACGCACTAAATTCAATGTCATGAAGCAGTGATTGGAAGAGAGCACAAATAATTTAATAAATGGCATTTTGGATGCCATTTCGGTGTCTGGGTTTGGAGACAGAGGAGACTTCAGTAGTCTAGTTTAGGAAAACTTAACTTTGAGACCTTCAGTTAGAGTACCAGCAGATATAAAGAAAGTGACTAAGTTTGAAAACTGCTTTAGAGGTGCAGTTACTTTTTGTTGGTAATGGGAACTTTGGATTCTGATATAAGTTACATAACTTATATGAAATCAGTTATCTACTACAATAAAAGTTCTGCACAACCAAACACAAAAATCATTAGCACTCACGTGCCAGGATGTCTCTCCCAGATGGGCCTCCTAGGCTTTTTCATCAAGACAATCTCCCTGCATTTCCTCAGCCCCCAGCTCATAGTTCCCTCAGGAAGGGACCTGCAGGCAGTCTAGACAGAAGAATGACTTCAGAAATGGATGCTGAACACGGGATACATACGAAGGAATTGCTGATTGCGTTCCTATTTACCCTGGATATAACTTTCACAGTCATCATTAAGCATTTACTAGACAGCTCAACTAGAATTTTGAGCTCCTTGTAGTAACAGTATGGTCACTCTTTCTCTCTCCTCAGGGCTTTAAATGCACAATTCCACGAGGACAGTAATAATAGCAAGTGTTCATGTGGTACTTTTTCTATGCCAGACACTTTTCTCAATGCTTTCATGGTAGTTCATTTAATCCATACAACAACAATATGAGGTGACGACTATTATTTACTCCAGCTTACAGATGACGAAACTGAGGTACAGAGAAATGAAGTCTTTTGAAAGCCACCTACTAGGATGGTAATTGGAATCTGAAGCCAAGAAGTGTGGCTCCAGAATCCATGCTCCTGATCACTGCCTGATACCACCTGTGATAAGGAGCCCTTCCTGTTCGTTTACCTGATTTACTTCTACGTGAACTTCAGAGTTCAAAGTTTCTTATCTTCAAAATAAATTCCCCAATTCTTCAACATGTGTTAAAACAATTGCATACATCATGCTCCCAAGGATAGTAGCTATTATCACCATGTTTTATATTAAATATTAATAATTCCTCACTTGACAATAACTTCCTTAAGATGAAAACTTCCATTCATCCTCCATACCTTCTGTGTCTGGCAAATGGCAATTAATCAATACATATTTATTATATAGATAAAGGTTGAATGATAATCAAGCATGCAGAATCAGAGAAAAATTTGAAGACTCTGTAATACTGCAGTGGTGAGCATGAGTTTAGGTTTCAGCAGAGGTGAGTTCCAGTGCTGCTTCTCTCATTTTCTAACTAGGACCTTGGACCAGTTACTTATGTAACTTACTTACATCACTTGTATCTCTGACTTTTGTTATTTAAATTACTGATGCAACTTTTTCCAAGCTACTATACGACTGTATCCTCATATAAAGGAGGGATAAAAATAATATAACCCTCAAAGTTTTTTTGGAGGTAGACAATGAGATAATACATGCAAATGACTTAGCACCATTTATGACAGAGTAAGTACTCGATAAATATTAGCCAGTCTTATTTTTATTAACTTTCTGTAATCAATCCCACAATGTACACTAAAATCATAAGTAGTAATTAGGTTGAAAATTGATGATACGTTTAGGGCTTTTTTGGATAAACCCTTCTAAGTTGAGGGAAGGAATCAGAGAAACAGTAAAAGTTTAGAAAGATAAAAAAATCTGAGAAAAGTGTTATATTTTCCCTGAGCAAAAGATGACTAATAGGAGAATGGCATGGTGTATTATTTTTATACTTTTGTTAGTCACCAGCGCCATCAAAAATAAAATTTACAAATAATTGTATGCTAGAGGAAGATTTCAAATACATTATGCTCAGGTTCTGGGGAGATGAAAGATATTTAAGCAGTGAAAAGAGATCCTGGATTAGTCATGAAATATTTTTTGAAAAATAATGTATCTTATTTTCCTTTAGTCTCACCTAGGAGCAAGGATACAGATTGTTTTAATTTTTGAGATTTATTCCTATTAAAATCTCTCTAATGTTAATGTTTATGACTGAAGACATTTATACCTAGAAGAGGGAGAATTTCTCCCAGAGTAGCCAACAAACAAGTAGTCAGTTTGTGACTTATTATTAGTCAAAAACTCACATGTTTTAAAATTTGCTTTTACCTTGTATTATTTGGTAATTTGTCAGATTCTGCAAAATGAAGCAGAAGAATTCGACACTTTCCTCTTCTTATTGTTTTAATTCTAGAAAGGGTAAACATAAAAGTAATTAGTAGCTAACAACTACAAGTACTGAAAAATCATCACACCAAGATAGAAAGAACTCTTCTCCCCCCAAAATTTCCAAATGCATTTTCGTTATCCCAGTTTTTGTTTCTTCCCATAGAGAAATTTGACGTATTTTCCTTATTGCTCTATTTGAATAACTGTCCTTTTTTTTCAATAGTTGATTTCTCCAAAATTGCTATAGTCCCTCATAGAAGAGAGACAAGGTGAATTTTCTAAATGAAGAACGGCTAAAACTGAAATAATTCCAGGAATTATATTCTAAGGTTATGCAAAGTGAACCTGAGGAATCGGTCTGCAGAATATCCTCTCTTCTGCATTTTTTGGTGCTTAAATCTTTTTAAAGAAGGAAAGGAGATTGTTGTGGATACATAACTAGAGGCCTTGAGACATCTAGAATCCCCAATAATCTGCTGAAATATCAGTGGCAGTTCTCCATAACGGCTTTGGATTTGGCACCACAGCGTAACTTTTTCAAATAATTGCAGCATTGAGGTTTCCCTCACCTTCTGGGAGATAGTCCTACCGGGAGAGAAGGAAGCATGTCACTTATTAAGATATCTAGGATTCAGAGACAAAGTCCATGAGGACCACAGAGACTCTAGACTAAAAAAGAAGAAGAAAATAAAGGGACAAAAAAAGAGCCTAATAGGAGTCAAAATGCATATTTGAGTTTTTTCTTTCCTTACGGTGTGAATCCTTTGGGAGGGACCGAAAGGATCTTTCAATCTTGATTTCTTCACTGAAAAAGAAGCATTTCAACCTTTCATGACAACAAAGTTTTTGGTAGGCAAACAGAAATAGTTATGAAAGGAAATATTACCCTTCATAATACAAGTTATAGGGAAACTTTTGTTCCTGGTCATAAAGTTCCTTTCATTTTCACCCGAAACTCTCCATATTTATTCTTTAGCTATATTTTGTCCATAATAATGGATAATAAGAAGTAGAATAGCATGACCACAGTAGAGGGCAAAAGCCAACAAATCTCCTCTAATTCATTAAGTAAAGGTTAAATGGTGATTGACTGGATCTAAAGGTAGGTTCACTTTGTATCTTTAATTGCTTTAAGGTTGTTTATCCAAGTGTCATGTATTAAGTTAATAATTTTCAACATTTGCTGTATAGTCCTCAAAAAACAACAACCAACAATCGCATAGAGACAGAGATTAGATTAGTGGTTACCAGAGGGTAAGTGGGGAGGGAGGAGGGCAAAAGGGATTAGGCACATGTTTGTAGTGATGGATTGTAATTAGTCTTTTGGTGGTGAACATAATGTAATCTATACAGAAATCAAAATATAATGATGTACCCCTGAAATTTATATAATGTTATAAACCGATGTTACCACAATTAAAAAAAGTTAACTGTTCTATATCAGCCAAAAATTCCCCATTTGTATTTGATAAAAATTAAATCATTAAGCTAGCTGCCATAAATACATATTACGTAAGAGAAGGAGAATGAGTGAAAAGGAAGAAAATAATAGTGGCTCATAAAGTCCTCATGTATACAACTGGTAAAAGGCAATAGTTAATATTTTTCTTTCCATATTCCCCTTGGTCTCAACAATATCCCCAGTGTGAAGAAGTTGTTTACCTGGTAGGTAACGCAAATTTTTACTGATGAAGGATCAGAGCCCTTGTGGTATGGTCGTATTGACTTGCTGTAGTAGTTTATTAATATTTACCACCAGACATGGCAGTCTTAAGAGGCATTCTGTAAAATTCCCCGGGTTACCACTCTACCCCTCCTTGTCTCCTTTCTATTAATATCTTTTTGCTAATTGGTATCAGTTACCCAAAAGAATACATCATTTTGTTTACCTGTTGGTTCAGTGAAATGCATGCCCAAGAGGCAGGAGCAATTGCTGTGTTCCCTAGTAAAATTATCCCTCTGTTGGGGAGTGAGTATACTAATTCAGCAAAGCCCAATGTCATAGGGGTAGGAAGGAAGGAAAAGTTGAGAGTGGGTTAGTAGGTTTTATAATGGTGGTTCCCACTTTTACCCACTGTACTTGTGTCAATAGTCTGACCAGGAAAGAAATATCCTCATATGGTGGTTCCTAATGAAGAGCACAGACCATATCCTGGATGAAGTTACTCAACATTGTAAAGTGCTGACAGCCAGAAGGTCCAACAAGTGAGTCTTCAATAAGTGACTCCACCATTCCATAAGTTCATCTGATTCTGTCTGACTAGGTACATGATAATTCTATTGACTCCCATGGGTATGAGTGCATCACCTTACTTCTCTTCTTGTAAAATGAGCGCCTTGCACCAAAGCAATAACAATATAGTATAATAACATAAGGCATTTGTTGACTCCTGATAGGGTGGTATTAACAGAAACAATTTGAGAAGGAAGGGCAAAATGATATCTAGAGCCATGCCTGGAGACATAGCTAATTATCCTTGATTGTAAAACTAAGGTAGTCAGTCTGAAACATGATGACTGACTGGGAGACTCATATACTTATTCCTTATACACTTATCAGGAACTTTTTTTTTTGTAGAAATAACTTTTAACATGAGATCTACACTTTTAACAAATTTTTAAGTGTATAATACAGTACTGTTAACTATAGTCACAATGTTATACTGCAGATCTCTAGAATTTGTTCATCTTGCATAACTTAAATAAGTTGAAATCCATTGAATAGCAACTCCCCATTTTCCTCTCCTCATTAGCCAGTGTAAATCACCATTCTACTCTCGTCTTCTATGAGTTTGACAATCTTACATACCATATGTAAGTTGAATCATACAGCATTTGTCCTTCTGTAGCTGGCTTTTTCACTTAACACAACAGTTTCCAGGATCGTGCATTTTGTCATATATGACAGAATTTCCTTCCTTTTTAAAGCTCAATAATATTGCATATATATACCACATTTTCTTTATCCGTTCATCTGTCAGTGGACCTTTAGGATGTCTACATCTTTTTGATGACTAGCATCAGAAAATTGGGCACACGGCATTCGCAGTTCCTAGGTCAGCCTATCTTGAGCAACCCAAGTTGTTGAGTTCTCTCTATATTATTGATGAGAACCCATTGAATGAGCAATTAAGTAGACGGAAAAGAGGCTAGAAGATAATGGGTCATTGCCTTCTCCAGATTACTGAGAATCTCCTCTACACCTGATGTAATTTACCAAATATTTATGTGGGAAATTAATATTCCCAATTCATTTTACCATTCAGGAAGATCCATCTACAAACAGAGCACTTTGTCAATAATCCTTCAATCTAGTTGCTTCCAAGTTCCTGGACACCTAGCTGAATTAGATTAGCCCACCACACCTAAATCATTGTAAGTAAGTATCCTAGACCATATTTCAGGCAATAAAACAACAAAGTATGCAGCTTGAAACTATGTCCATTAAGAATATTTTCCTTACCAGTGCCCTTTAGGGTACAACCTTGAGTTGGCTTAATATGATGCAGTAGTCCATTTCTAGCTGGTGTCATATTACATGCAGCACCATCTATGAAACTGGCTCAAATCTTATTTTTTCTCAGAAAATGTGAATACAAAATGCCCCACATGATCATATGTAGATTGAAAGAAAGGTGGCAAGGCGACAGGAGCTGGTACACTGGAAATATGAGCCACTTGCCCACAAAATTACTTCTGACCTTAAGATACATTGAGACATCGTGTGTACAACTTCGACATAATGACACAGTGCTTCTCTATAAACCCAACTGCATGGTTGATAGATTAGATTCCACTATTCAGGGTATTGGTCACTTGATCTCCATAACAAGGAATACAGTCTCTATCAGGACCCAAGATAGGAGCTGTTTCTCAAAAGGAGAACTTGGATAAAACTTGATTTCCTATAAATCCTTAGCAGCCAGTGCTGTGATTTTCCAGTCAGAGTTTGCCACAGTTTCCACAGAATATCTTATTTTCAACAAGGACTCAGAGCATCATTGGGTGTTCTAGTTCATGAGTTCCAAGTGACAATGCTCCTCATTCTGAATCATGAACCAGCTGAAGAAAACTGACATTTTATGGAACCAGGTAAACCTGGGTGCAACATGGTTGCCCAAACACTAGGAAGCCTTCTATGTTACCTCCAAAATTCAAAAAGTATTTAACTCCTCATACTAAATGTGTGAGTGGTACAGCAAACTTTCTTTCACTTGGAAGGAAACGAATAAACATGCCCCAGCTCACTGGATCCCAGAGTTGGCACATGCCTAAATATTCATGTGATAAATCTCACATCCTCTGTCATTTAAGTGACTTACTAAGGAATATAGAGTATCAACTATGGTACAAGAAAGAAAAATTATAGCCAATATCAGTCATTAATATAGATACACAAAACCTAACACAATATGAGCAACAAAAGGAAAGAAAAGTAATGTATAAAAAATGTGGGTCAAATAGAACAAATTTTCAGTTAGAAGATGAATAAAGCTGGGAATTTAATGAGCAGCATTGTGATTATAGTTCACAACACTGTGATAAATACTTGAAAGTTGCTAAGAGAGTAGATCTTAAATGTTCTCTCCCACAAAAAAAGAATTGAATATTATGTGATGTGATGGAGGGGTTACCTAATGCTATAGGGATAATCGTGTTGTAATATATGTGTATCAAATCAAAACATGTACACCTTAAACTTACACAAGGTTATATGTCAATTATAACTCAATAAAGGTGGAAAAAAATAAAATCTCTACCAAATTGCACTCCTCACAGGAATATAGAAAATGTTCTAACAGTAGAATATTGTGTCATCATTACGTTAACGGATTAAAGAAGAAAAAGATAATATTTTCAACAGGCAAGGAAAAGAATTTGACTAAATTCAACATTTATGTTATTATTATAAATTCAGCATTTATGTTATTAAAAAATCTTAATAAACTAAAAGTAGACATAAAAAAGAAATACAGAAAGACTTGTAGAAACATATTTTTTAATGAGAAACCATTGGAAACCTTCTACTTAAAAAAAGGGATAAGACAAGGATATAACTCCCAATCCTTCTAGTCTTCATTTTACCAAAGGATTATAGCCATAAAATTTTTAAAAAACAAATAAAAAATTAAAGAAATAAAATGTAATTTGTAAGTGTAAAGTGAAAATAAAAATGTAAAGGGAAAATAACACTCATTATTTTAAAACATAAATATTTTCTCCATAGGAAATCTATGTACAAATTATCACAGTAGAATCTTCTTAAATTTACCACCAATATTTGCAATACATGCTAAATCTTGGTTTAGATCGTCTAGTTTTCATGTGGTGAGTATTATCGCTGTGAGTTATCCCCTCCAACACGAAAGAATGTTATTGTGCTATATGCTTAGGATTTGTGTATTTTTTTATACTTTTATAAAAATTAATAAAAACAAACGTCATATCAATCTTTGTACATATCCGTGTGTCTACTGATTATGAGTATTATACAACCAATGAAACATGTTTCTATTACTACCATTTTATTTGTATATAATTATTCTAGGAAGATTGTATTTTTCTTTTTGATTTGACAATTAACCATATTGTGGACTTGCAAAACAGGACCACATATAACTATGTAAAGCTAATTAAACACAGGGAATACAACAATTATAACTATTTGCATCATCACTTCTCACTCATTACTGCCATGTCATCATAGATGACAAGACAAGGGAGCAGCCATATTAAAAATTCAAGAAATACTTGGAACATAAAACATCATTTTAAAGTTTGTTTTCCTTCTGCATTCAGGATCTTAATTAGGCTAAAGCAGTACCAAAAATATTATCAAAGGTGGCTGGTCATTACTTGAACATTTAAGCATAGGTCATAGATGTTTTGAGATAAGATTGCACTCTTTGCATTATAAATTAGAGTGGTAAAATTCAAAATAAGCATAGCTGTAAATAATTATTACACTTTAGATATAGTAAGAGTAAGAACTTCTATTAAAAATGATTAGAGTATATAATAGAAATCACAAAGAAAGTAACAGGCTCTCAAGAGGCCATCTCTTGGTGAGACAAGGAGTTAAAATTATCAAGTCCAGCAAACAGAAATTTTGTTTTGTTAAGAGAAAACTCTATATCGAAAGTTTTTTTGGAAGTATTGTTTTATCCTTTTGAAAAAATTTATATGCTTCCTTAAAACTGAATTTATACTTTCTTTTCTAATTTTTTAAGCATATAAAAATATAGTTAAAAAATAAAAGCCATTAAATATAGCTTTAAAAAATATAAACCATATTGTATATGACAGTATACATGCCACAAAGAATTTGCTCTCTTTATTGAAACTTTACAAAAAGCCAACATGTTTTTTATAGACAAGTATACAGAAGGGTAAAACTATGCTTAGTGCTGTTCTATGTTTGTATTATTTGTCATTATCAAGTTAAATTTCTTCATAAGCTGCTAATGTGGCAAAACATTTCATATAACCAAATATTATTCATTTATTAATTTAATATCAGTCTTAGGTTTTGAAGTCAATAAAAGATCTTGGAAATTATATCTAATTTGACAAACTTCAGAAGAACACAATCACTGTTGGTATTAACATTTTATCGGAGAGATTTATTATCCAGGGATTATACATGGAACAATTACAACCAGATGATTGGCATAATTCCTTGGAGTTTACAAAGGCCAACTCTAAAAATATGTACTACTATTATTCAATAAGCTAAGCATGTATACTTACAATTTTATCATCTTAGATTTTTGTAGAAATATGATAATGTATATAACCTATAAAAGCAGCATAAGATATCCTGGAGCTTAATTTAATTAGATTTTCAATGAGAAATTAACCCAAAGTTTACAATAAATAAAGTATTTGGATTGTATCATATTTTTTGTTATGTTAAGATATAAGAGAAGATATATAACCTAATTATCAAACCATTTGTCCTTGTATTTCCCTCTGGCACAATAGTTTTTCCTTATTTATCTATAAAGTAATAAAAATGTTTAAATATTTCTATTAGTACATGTTTGTGACTATTTGTTTTTAGACTACTGACCATTTTATATCTGTTTCTTATCTAGCAATCCTCCCTTACCACAGTTTCTGTTGTTGTTCTTATTTGGTTAGTTGGTGGGTTGGTTGGTTTTTTTACAGTGTCAGCTTTTGGGAGAGGACAGCTCTTCTTACAGACATTGGAAGTTTATCCACCCTTTTCTCTCTAGGAATTATTCACTTTTTTAATTTTTATGGAAATAAATCAGAGAAGCTTGAATAGAAGGCAGAGCTCTTTGTTCTCCCAGCATGGAGAACTAGCTTTAATTCATTAAATAATTTACAAACACTTCCTTTCCTTTGATGTAGGTCAGTCTATTTGATTTAGATGTCCTTACATTGTATGAATATGATAGATCCCTATAATGAACTAATCTTCAAGAGTGACCCCCAAAACTGACCACAGGTATATGGGGTTGTAATTACATAGACTCTGTTGTTGAAAAGTTTAATTATCTTCCTTCTTTAAGGAGAAGAGAAGCTCATCTTAGACATACTCAGATAACTGTCAGTAATGGGTTTACAGCTTCAAGCACAGGTCAAGGAGGACAGAGCAGACAGGATTCTCTCTACAGCCTAACTAAAATAGGAGCAGTGGAGTATGATGTGACGTAGGGAGAGGTTCTCAATTACGTGGTTACAATTGGGCTGCAATCTTGATAAGCCATAGTTCCCATGGGCTGGTTGTGAAAATCTGAGTGTCTCAGTCACACAAGGATTTTCAGAAGCTTGCAAACTGACATGTGAACAAAGACAAGATACCGACATTTCAGCATTCTCCACTTAGTAGAAAAGAGCAGATATCTACAAAAACAACAAAAAAAATTTTTAATATATATTAATACAGATCAGCAGTAAACCAGAAATAACTCATAAAGTCATATTTGCTGAAGTTTGCAATTCAGCAGTAAGGACAAGATGGCCAATGATTGATGAAACAGATTCCCAAGGTTTCTGCCCCTAATGGAAGGAATAGAATTAGACTTGGCTAAGGATGAGATTCACTGGGAAAGCCCAAGTTCTTGTTATTGATGCCCAATGAGACTAGTCAATCATCAGATTAGTCAAAGGAAATTGAGGAAGATTCTAGGCATCCAGAAATGTTGCAGAATCAGGTTGCATTGTTAGCTTGGCAAAATGAAAACTCAGAAAGGAATATGGGTGTATCTTGGTGGAATGATTATATTAACTGTCATAGAATATACAAAGACAGTTAAGGCACTGAGAATTTACCTCATATGAGTAAATACATGAGGGGGAACAGCTTATGTAACAAACTTGTCTCGTTTGTCTATCACAAACGACGAGGAAAGGACTTACAAAAGCAAAAGCAAAAAAAGATTCACAAGTAGAGCCAATAGTGTGCATGTAACAGGGCTTGGTTTACCCACTTAAGATGGTTGGCTGCAGCAGAGCTGAGCGAGGGAGGAGAGCTGACCCTCAAGTCCATTTGTGGCTTTTTCTGGGAACTATGTTCACGCATCCACTTTATTATGTTGGGTGTCTTACAAAGAATGTACTGACAGTGTCCTTTCTGTCTCGTAGCAGTAAAGACAAACCAGAGCAGTGAACCAAACAAAAATGGGGCCTAAGGCCATATATAAATATCTGTCACATATGAAAATGTACTACCATTTAATAATTAACAATGTAAGAGGGAAAGATAAACACATAAAAAGTTAAATGTCAACCACCCTAAAATAAAATAAAATATGAATTATTTTTGAAGCACTTTAAATAGAATTTATAATAGCAATAATGTGTAAAACAAAATCCAACTATATATTGCTTACAGGAGATTTTTTCTGTAAAAAAATACCACAGTAAATTAAAACTATATTCATTGGAAAAAATACACCAGATATATCAGTTCACTGTATTCAAAAGTCATGATGGGTTATGTGGAAGATAAGCAAACACATTCATAAGGAGGACAGATTAGTGGTTACCAGAGGAGAAAGGGATGAGGGGAGGGTGAAAGGGATAAAGGGGTACATATATATGGTGTCGGATAAAAACTAGATTATTGGTGCCGAACATGATGCAGTCGGTACAGAAACTAAAATATAACAATGTATACCAGAAATTTACACAATGTTGTAAGCCAATGTGACCTCAATAAAATAATAAAAACAAATTTTTAAAAATCATGATATGGCTACAAAGCTATGCCAGAATCTCACATTTAATATAATAACGTATTGATATACTTAATATCATAAGAGAATATAATAGGCAGATTCATTCACATAGGCAAGAGAGCTCTTCTAAAAATAAAGCATCCAAAAAGTTTATATATTAAAATAACATAAAACTATAAATTATGAAATGGTTAGGAATGAAATTAATGAGAATGAAATAACCCGGTGAGAATTAATGACAGAAAAATTACAACAATGAAACTAAATAATAAAATCGTCATCAAAATCAAAAGCAGTTTCTAAAACAATTCTCTTGCAATACTAATCCAGAAAAGATGAAAGCAAATGAATATGAAAAATGTGAAAATTGACCAACACAAAAACAATGATATTTTTAACCATAATAGAAAATTCTGAAAAATACATAACATGGAAAACATAATGTAGTGGCTTTGAAGTGGGAATTTTTAAACTTTAGGAGACTTTGCAAATTCCTCTTGCTATATTTATGAACTCTGTGCCCATCATTATTTTAGGGAGACAGAGTTAATACTCTAAATTATGAGATACGTGGCTCAGAACCCCCAGAGACAGTCAGCCAACCATCAGCAAAAAGGCAGATATGTAAGTGAGGCCATTAAAAACCATAAGACTACAAAATCATTGAATGAAAAACGTATAAATGTTTGCTGTTTTAAGCCACTTAGTTAATACAAACACTATGATTCTAAATGACTGCCAGAGCTCCAGCCCAAAAGAGGAAAATTAGAAAAGAAAAACTTCATTGTAGCCATTATGAAATAGGGAAGAAGAAAGGTATACAAATTTCCTTTAAAGATGCTTTCCAATTTCATATGACACTTCCAACTACATCCTTTTCATAAAGGTCATAACCATACAACCTCATGAGAAAATCAGTGAGTGTTATTCAGCATATTAACAGACTAAAAATGAAAGAAACGTGATAATATCAATTGGCAAGAAGAAGTTCAACCTCAATTTCTGATAGAAACTAGGAGAAAACTATAAAAATAATGGAAGTTCCACAACCTGACCAAAAACATCTATGATAAAATGACAATTAACATCATATCTAATAGTGAAACAGAGGATAATTTTCTGCCAACATCAGGAAAAAGGCAAGAACGTCTGGCTCACTACTTCTATTCACCATTGAATGGAGGGTTCAAGAAAGTGCAATAGAGTAATAAAAAGATACTAAAGGAACCCAAAATAAAAAGGAAGAAGTAGAAAAACTGCATTTATTAGCAGACGACATGATTACCTGTGCATTAAATTCCATAGAATCTACCAGAAAGCTACCAGAATAATAAATATTAAATCAACCTTACTTTCCTGAAATAAACTTCACTGGTGATGATGCAGTATCCTTTTTATATATTGTGGATTTGATTTTCTAACATTTTATTAATAATTTTTGTATCTTTGTTCATGAGAGAGAGATATGCTATCAAAGTACTTTGGCCTGATAATGAGTTGGGATATATTATTCTACTTCTATTTTCTGGAGGAGTTTGAATACAACTGTGTTCTACTAAGAACATATCATATTTGATAACATAAAGCGTATTAAACATTTACTGACAAGTCTGACAAATGTGTAAGCCCAGTACGCTAAAAACTAGAAACATTGATGAAAGAAATTACAGAAGACCTAAACAAATGGAGGCTATACCATACTTATTAATTAAAAGACTCAATATTGTTAAGGGGTTAGTTATAATCAAATTGATTTATAGATTCAATTTAATTAGAATCAAAATCTAAACAAATTTTTTTTTGTAAAAATCAACAAGTTTCCTCTAAATTTTACTAGAAATGCAATGGAATTAGCATAGCAAAAATAACTTTGAAAAAAACAACAAAGTTGGAGGCCTCACTAATTTTAATATCCTAATACTAAGACATACTAAAATGCTGCAGTAATCAAAAGAATGTGGAATTGACATCAAGATATGAAAATAGACCAAAGGAAGAGAGAGCCAGAAACCAACCAGCACCTATATGGTCAAATCCTTTCAGCAAAGATACAAAAGCAAGTCACTGGAAAAAAGATAATCTTCAACAAAGAATGCTGGAAAAATTAAATATCCATATGCAAAAAAATAGATTTATTTATGCCTCTCACCACATACAAAAATTAACTCAAAAATACATCATGGAAATAAATGATAAACTTAAAATCACAAAATTCTTTAGAAACCTAGGAGAAAACATTTGTAACTTTGAGTTAGGCAAAGATTTCTTAGATAAAACATCATAGAACAATTGAAAAAGAATAACGATAAATGAGACTTTATTGAATTTATGAAATTTCTAATTTTTGAAAGACACTGTTCAGATAAGCAAATGACAACATATTTCGATAAAATATTTGCAAATTACATAACTTCTCACAAACATCATCCAGAATTTTAAAATCTCAATAAATAGAAAGTGACCAATAAAATGAAATTTGACCAAACAAAATCCAACATTCACTTCATCAAAGTAATATACAAATTTCCAAAAAACACATATGTTCAACATTGATAATCATCAGGAAACTCAGATTAAATCAGCATTATATGGCTTCATTTTTAAATGTGAATGCACTAGTAACTGAAGCAAAGTCTACGAAGAAAAAAATCTATGAGGTGAAAAAAAGACTCTGCCAAGAAACTGACCAATATAAGCAAATGTAAAAAACAAACCAAGTGGGAATAAAGAATTAGAGAACAGAATATACACTGAAAATAAAGAGGATTACAAAGGTGAAAGAGAAAACAAAATGCAAACAAAAAGGCAGATGCAAAAATATTAATAATATATTAAGTAAAATTCTGGGGAAAGTCATTAAACACATGGAATGATACTATGTTATAATTCTAATACATCTGAATTTCAAGTATACAGAAAGAAATTAATAGTAATCCTTGTTTCAGGCTACACCATCAAATTCAGATCACATATGGACATTAAACATGTGGTTCCCTCTCATCTCATACCTGTATCTTCCCATCTCACGGTAACATTCTGACTCCCTTGTTACTCTTTCAGTGGTTAACATTTAATATAGTTTGAGGATATACACATGCCTTCCTAATTATTGTTATTCTAGTTATTTTTATTTATTTTAGTTGTTTTCCAAACAACATAAGACTCCCCCCAAAAAACTTTAATAACACAGAGATAAATATTTACCTGATAAAAAGTTCAAAGTAATGATCATAAAGATGCTCACTGAACTCGGGAGAAAAATGGATGAACACAGTGAGAACTTCAACAAAGAGACAAAGAAATCCAAGCAAGTACCAAACAGAAGTTACAGAGCTGAAGAATACAATAACTGAACTAAAAAATGGACTAGAGGGGTTCAACAGCAGACTAAATCAAGCACAAGAAAGGATCAGTGATCTGGAAGACAGAGCAGTGGAACTCAACCAAAAAGACCAGCACAAGAAAAGAGAATTTTAAAAAGAGAAGATAGCTTAAGGAACTCATGATACAACATCAAGCAGAACAACATTTGTATTATAGGGGTCCCAGAAGGAGAAGAGAGAGAGAAAAGGGCAGAAAACTTTTTGAAGAAATAATGGCCGAAAACTTCCCTAACCTGGAGAAGGAAAGACATTCAAGTCCAGGAAGCCCAGAGAGTTCCAAGTAAGAGATACCCAAAGATATCCACACCAAGATATACTATAATTAAAATTCAAAAGTTAAAGATAAAGAGAGAATCTTAAAAGCAACAGAGAAAATAACTTGTTATGTACAAGGGAATCCCCGTTAGACTGTAAGCAGATTTTTCAGCTGAAACTTTGTGGGACAGACGGGAGTGGCATGATATGATTGAAGTGCTGAAAGGAAAATACTTCAACCAAGAATACTCTACCCAGCAAGATCATCACTTAGAATTGAAGGAGAGAGAAGTAGTTTTCCACACAAGCAAAAGTCACAGGAGTTCATCACCACTAAACCAGCCCTACAAGAAATGTTAAAGGAACTTCCTTCAGCTGAAAACAAAGGGCTCTAATTAGAAACAGGAAAACATATGAAAGTAAAAATCTGCTGGTACAGGTAAATATATAGTAAAGGTAGTGGATTATAAAGGTAGTATGAAGGTTAAAAGACAAAAGTAATAAAGATAACTATAATAATTAGTTAAAGGATACACAAAACAAAAAGATGTAGATGTGATTTCAAAAACTTAAAAGATGAGGGGGGAGTAAAAATGTACAGTTTTAGAATGTGTTCAAACCTAGCTTGCCATCAACTTAAAACAGACTGTTATATAGGTAGGTTGTCATATGTGAGCCACATGGTAACCACAAAGCAAAAACCTACAGTAGATACACGAAAGATAATGAGAAAGGAATCTAACCATAACACTGGAGAAAGTCATCAAACCGTAAGGGATGGGAGCAAGAGAAGAAAGAAACAGAGAAGAACTACAAAACAGCCAGGAAACAATTAACAGAAAGGCAATAAGTACATAACTATAACAATCATTTTAAATGTAAATAGACTAAATTCTCCAATCAAAAGACAGAGTGGCTGAATGGATTGAAAAAACAATTATAGGGCAAGCCCCATCGTATAGCGGTTAAGTGCTCGCGCTCTGCTGCTGGCAGCCGGGGTTCGGATCCCGGGCCACACCGACGCACCACTTGTCAGGCCATGCTGTGGTGGCATCCCATATAAAGTGGAGGAAGATGGGCACCGATGTTAGCCCAGGGCCAGTCTTCCTCAGCAAAAAGAGGAGGATTGGCATGGATGTTAGCTCAGGGCTAATCTTCCTCACACAAAAAAAATTATCAATGTATAGACCATGAAGACAGAAAGTCAAGAAGAAAACACAGCCTTAAAAGACACATTAGACCAAATAGACTTCATAGATATACACAGAACACTCCATCCAAAAGCAGCAGAATACACATTCTGCTCAAGTGCACATGGAACATTCTCCAGGAAAGGTCACATGTTAGGCCACAAAATAAGTCTCAATAAATTTAGGAAGACTGAAATCATATCCAGCATCTTTTTGACCACAATGGTATAAAACTAGAAAGGAATTACAAGATCACTGAAATTCACAAATACATGGAAATTAAACAACATGCAACTGAACAACAATAGGTCAATGAAGAAATCAAACACTACCTTGAGACAAAAGAAAATGGAAACACAACACACCAAAATCTGAGATTAAGCAAAACCAGTTCTAAGAGGGAAGCTCATAATGATAAATGCCTACCTCAAGAAACAAGAAAACTCTCAAATAAACTTGCACCCCAAGTTCTTTGCACCTTTATTTACAATAGGCAAGATATGGAAACAACCTAAGTGCCCATCAATGGATAATGGATAAAGAATATGTGGTGCATATATACAATGGAATAATACTCAGCCATAAAAAAAAGAAATCTTGCCATTTGTGACAACATGGATGGACCATGAGAGTACTAGACTAGGTGAAATAGACAGAAAAAGACAAATACCATATGATTTCACTTGTATGTGGAATCTGAAAAACAAACAAAACAAAACTAATAGATTCAGAGAACTGATTGGTTGTCTGAGGGGAGGGGATTGTGGGGTGGGCACAATGGGTGCAGGGGGTCAAGAGGTACAAATTTCCATTTATAAAATAAATAAGTCATGGAAATGTAATGTACAGCATGGCAACTATAGTCAATAGTATTGTTTTGCATATTTACAAGCTGCTAAGAGTACAAATATTAAAAATTCTCACAGCAAGAATAAAAACATTTTGTAACTTTGTATGGTGACAGATGGCAACTGGACTTATTATTCTGATCATTTCACAGCATATACAAATATCGAATCACTATGTTGTACATCGGAAACTAACATAATGTCCTATGTCAATTATACCTCAATTTAAAAAAGAAAGAAAGAAATACATAGGTGTATGAAGTCTGGAGTCTATTTTGATGACAGCTAACACGTTGATATTTCCCACCACCGTGACCACAGAGACAAGCAAGGAGAGTAAGAATAAGAGAATCTGTACTTCAGAGGATGTCCTGACGTGCAGCAGAATAAACTCAGTCACCTCTGAGTAATTCTTATTCAGCTCACTCTTCACAGCTGAGACCTCTCTGAGAAAATGAGTGGGTCATCATGAACCCTGTGGAAAGCCTTGTCAACTTGTGGTTCTTGCAGTTCCCAGTGAAAGAAAAAATGCTAATAGAAAATGAGGTTTTCTTGGCAACACATCTGACAGAATAGCTTTACATTTTGAAGTACCAGTACCCAAATATGTTATATATAATTTTTTCTAATATATTTAGTGTCACTATGATACAAGAAATGTGGACAGGCAAAGGATGTCTGGGACAATGATGTTATCGATCATTTTATGCCATTTGTTTAGGGCTTTGGAATCAGATGGACTGAGTCCAAATTTTACCTCTTTCGATCTAAAAGAATCTAAGATAACTACCTACACTTTCAATGCCTTGAAGTCCTCTTCTGTCAAAAGGAAGATACTAATAATACCTACTTTATGTGATTCTTGTGAGGATAGCATGAAACTGAGTATGAAAAGCCGTATTTACAGTTAATAGAACATCTTAAAAGCACAATAAATGTTAGCCAAATTAAACAAGCAAACAAGCACCTAAAAAATTATTTTTCCTGTAGGAATGGAAAATTGGGTCAAGTATAGAACAATTCCTTTTCCCACCACAAGATGCAGTTAATTTGGCTGTCTTAAAACGTTCAGCTATTTAAAAGACATTAGGAAATGGGATTACTGTTTCATGAGGTAGAATGAAGCCTCGGTCTTAAAGAAAGTCATCTGAAATGATAAATCAAACTCTTACCTCCTACACTAACCATATACCGTTCAACCTCCACCTCCTACTTCAGAACAGCAAATCTCTGATCGCTAGTAGCTCTGCTCCCTTGTTGGCAGCCAAACTCCAGTATGTGTGCTTCCTTTTGCTGTCAGGCGTTAACATCTTATATACAAGAATTATTATGTTTATATAGAAGCATTGTGGTTGAAGTACAAGATTAACTTCCCCACCAAGAAGTGGTTTTTCCTTGTATATGTTAAATAACTGAAGACATTAATGCAAATAAATAGGGTAAAAAACTCTGTATTACATAGATTTTGCTCTTTACTTTTTTTAATAACTATCAATCTTAATATCAAACACTAAAAAGGCACACAGATAAAACATTAATAATTTTTAAGATATCTGAAAACTTAAATGCAAGTGGAAAAAAATAAAAATTAGGTTATAATTCTGTGGTTCCATTACTATATTTAATTTCTGAACAAAAAATATCCTCCCCTTCAAGGAACTTAATATCATATTTGAAGTCACAATTTTATTTAGAAGTTTTCATAAAATTAAAAATAGAGTCAGAAGTAGTGAAACTTATTTAGGTTCTGTTATTATTTTTTCGTGAAGTCAAAAGATCTTATTAGTTATAACAGTGGCCTTTTAAAAAACATAAATCTGAGATGTCTTGCCGCTCACTAGCTGGGTAATCTTGGACAAATTGTTCAAATTCCATGAGCCTCAGTTTTCTCATCATCAAAATATGTGTTAAAACAGACCATACAGGATTGCTGCTGTAAGGACTAAATTAAGTGATGTATTAAATTAAAAGGAATCTGTAGCACCTGAGAAATAGAAAGTAGTCAATAAATAGTGGATATATGAGACACTGAACAAGGAAAAAATTTTCTAAATTAAGAAAACTATCTTCGGGGGGTCTGGCCCAGTGGCGCAGTCATTAAGTTTGCACACTCTGCTTCGGCAGCCTGGGGTTTGCAGGTTCGAATCCCAGGCATGGACCTACGCACTGCTCATCAAGCCATGCTGTTGTGGTATCCCACATACAAAATGGAGGAGGAAGGGCATGGATGTTAGCTCGGGGCCAATCTTCCTCACCAAGAAAAAAAAATTATCTTCAGAAAAAAGTATGATTTTTAAAAACCAGGTACATTAGTCCCTCCTTATCCATGCGGAATATGTTCGAAGACCCCAAGTGGATGCCTGAAATCATGGATAGTACTGAATCATACATATATAAAGATTTTTATGTGTACATATTTGAGGTGCAACAGCAAAACTAGCACAAATTTCTTTTTCCTTCTTCACAATTTCACGGATAGAAGATTTGTTCCTACCATAGATCTTAGCAACCTCAGCATATAATTGTTTTCTTTCTTTAAGTCTAGAACTTGCACCTTCTCAGTTAAAGGAAGCACTTAGCTTTTCTTTGGCATATATTTGGTATAGATTTGATGGGCAATGAAAGACAGTGATTTCTAAAAGATGGAAAAGAAATGTAGTAAGCCTAATGACTGCTCTAGTTTGTTTCATTGAGAGCAATTCAAATGTTTGAAATTGTAGTTAAAAACTATCCCACAAAGAAAAACTCTAGTTTAGTTCACTGGTGAATTATACCAAACATTTAAGTAAAAACAGTAGCAATTCTACATAACATTTTCCAAAGAAATTAAAACAAAGGAATACTTCCTAATTCATTTTATGTAGCCAGTGTATTGTTGGTATTAAACCAGACAGAAACAGAAGAAAAGGAAACTACAGGCCAATACCTGTTGTTTACATACGTGCAACAATTCTAAACAAAATTTTAGTAAATTCAATCCAACAAAGGATCACAAGGATAATACACTATGACCAAGTAGAGGCTATCCTGGGAATGTGAGGCTGGTTTAACATTCAAAAATAAATCAGTGTGAGTTACTATATTAGCAAACTACAAAGGATATCTATATATAAATAATCTCAGTAAATGCAGGAAAAGGATTTGACAAAACAAAGCATTTATTCCTGATAATACCTCTCAGTAATTTTCCTCAGCCTGATACAAAGCATCCATGAAAAAGCTATAGGTAACATCATCCTTAATGATGAAAGACTGAAGATCAAGAACAAGACAAGAAGTTAGGAAATTTTAAATGTAATTGATATTAGTTTAGCAGAAGCTTGGACAGAATTCAGTATTATGAACAATTTTTTTGAAAGAAAATGTACTTTTTCAAACACCACTTCATCTATAACTTTCAATTTAATGGGACAAGTATTGTAATGCCTTGGTCTAGTCTAGTCTAGTCTCTCTCGATGATGAACATACACACAATTCTAAATAAAATTCAGTCAAACCCTGTGAAAATGTATCTCAAGATAAGACAAATTCAGATATGAAATAATGGGCAAATATTTTCCATTTTCTTTTCACCCCTTTTCTGAAACAGGGGATGAGATCTTCAGGACTTATTTTTGGTCAGGGGAAAGAACAAAATGCCAGACACCTTCATCTCGGGAGACAGGCAGCTGCAGGGCGGATTTGCACATTTCTAGTGATTTCTAACCCATCCCCCCTGCTCAGGCCAATATGAAGGCGATGGAAACCAAGAAACTAGGAAATACTTTGTACTCTTAACCGTTGTTCTGGAAGTTCTATTCTATCACAGGACCCAGAATCTTTACTTGGATTTAGGTAGAGTGGACAACAGCCACCAGATGGCAGCAAACTGCAGCTGCGTCCAGGGTTTTCTTCTGGAGCCACAACCCTCCAGGACTCCTGAGCGGTTCTGTAGGTCCAGGCCTGGATCACACCATTCTAGTTATTTTTAAAATCCGTTTGCTCATATTTTATAAATTCTCTTCCTTCCTCATTTTAATGTGTTTAAAGGGAAGGAAATTTTTGAAATGAGTCAAAAAGAGACTCTAAACCCTTGGAAAGACTCGCTGAAGAATAAGATATAGTCTGCTAAAGAGACATTCGCTTGCTATTACAGGAAGCAAAAATAAATAAATACGATGCATTTAAAGTGCAATATTAAAGATGAGAGAGCATAGAGAAATATATGATTCCCGTAAGTGTCACTTGACGTTTAAGAATTAAAATAAACTTTTTCTACGTATGGGTACATAGGCTATATGTTCTTAAATGTCTACGAAATTATAGCGACTACATATTTCTCATCTGTTAAATAATATAATAATATATTTTGGAAAAATTCTACTACATTCCAGATCACTTGTTTATAGTATAAGACCAACTGAAAGATATATATATTTTTTTACAAGGCTCAAAAACAATACTATTCATAAAAGATGAGTTATAATAATCTATTGAATCTTAAAAGTTGAAAGGTATAAATGTGACACATTTGCTAAACATAGACACAAGTGATGTAATATAGGCTTATACTTCACAAAGATGAAAATAGCAGAAATACTACTTTCTCAAAAAAACACACGAAAGAGAAATATACAAGGAGTAAAGAAATATTAAAAATGATAAAAGTGAAGGAAAACAGATTGTAACGAGTGTGAATGACATATACTACCCTAATTTTAAGAGAATTACATTTCTCTTGGAAGAAGGGAAAGTTGATTTATAAAAAGTCACAGTTACAAGAGATTACATGGAAAAGTTGAAAAATCAAAGCATAATAATATATAATATGGGTGATATACTACATTGTGGGTAAGTACAATAAACTTTCCTTCCCTTCGGTTCTCAAAATTATGTTTGATAGTTGAAGTAAAAATTACAATACTGTCTCCTGTGGTTCTAAATATGTGTACATGAAATATTTTAGAAAATTATATTCTAAATGGGAGAGAGTAAAAAGACATAAAGGGAGATAAAATTCCTATACTTAAACGTAAACACAAGTGATGCAATATAATTTAAGCTTATACTTCTCAAAGGTGAAAGCAGCAGGATAATTATTTCCTTAATAGTAAAATATCCAAAAAACGGAACATGGAAAAGACAAAGATATTAAAAATGTCAAAAGTGAAAAATAACAGATTATTACAATTAGCATAAATGAAATAGATCCTTCCCACTTAAAAATAAGGTGTCTCTGTTGTGTATGGGGGGCGGGGGACTTAAGATTTAGAAAGTCAAAGCTATAAAATGTTATATAAAAAATTGCAACATCAAAGTTTTAATAAGATAGATAAAATTTTTAAAATAACCAAAGTGCCATACTGATATTAAATAAAGTAGAATTCAGGATAATACACTTATAAATATAACTAAGAAATGCATCTACATTCATAAAATATATAACCAAATGGTGTGTGTTACATATTACAATAAATCAAAAATTATTGTAACAGAGAAATGACCAAAGAATCACAGACAACATTCAGTTTATGATATATCCAGAAGGCAAACGTAAATGAAATGAGAGGGACTTGAATAAAATTAATACATTTGAGCTAATAAATACATTTATAATATGAACACCTATAGAGAATAAAACTTTCTCTGAGCCACTGCAATATGATCTTTCCCTCTATGGGCTTTGGATTCAGAAAGTTCTATGTTCCAGCCCTGACCTTGGTTGTTACTGGCTATGTGAAACTAAGCACATTACTTAATTCTTCCAAGATACAATTTCTATACTCATGAAACACATTAATGCAAACTATACATTTAATACATATAATGCTGCCTTCACCATAAGTCTGATTTGAGGAGTAAAGAAATACACCTATACTTTATACAGCAGTATTGTTAATTAATATTAACACTTCGAGAAAGTGCTGATGGAAACTTTTCAAAAACTGACTCTTTCTTTGCTAGGCAGGCTTGAAATCTAATATTTAATTTAAAAATTCTAAGAATTGAGCAAAAGTTTAGTAGGTTGAATTTATATAAAATAAATAGTGAGTTATTAAAAAATTCTCTGAGGGGCCGGTGCGGTGGTGTAGCGGTTAAGTGTGCGCACTACGTTGTGGCGGCCCAGGGTTGGCAGGTTCGGATCCCGGGTGCACACTGACACACCGTGTGTCAAGCCATGCTGTGGCGGCGTCCCACATAAAGTAGAGGAAGATGGGCACAGATGTTAGCCCAGGGCCAATCTTCCTCAGCAAAAAGATCAGGATTGGCAACGGATGTTAGCTCAGGGCTAGTCTTCCTCACCAAAATAAATAAATAAATAAAATAAAAAGTTCTCTGAGTCCTAGAATTATCCATCAGAAAACACAAGCTAATAAAGATTTTTGTCAAAATAGCAACTAATATATAAAACAAATAGAAATACATTTACTAAAAAATGTATTTCCTCAAATATAAAAACTCTGCAGCATTGCTAAAACATGCAAAAAACATGATGATGATAACAGTAATAATAATAAGAGTAGAAGCTACACCTAACTGAATACTTTCTGGTGCTATAGCTTGGGTTATCGTATTTTATGTAATTCTCTGATCTGTTGCATGAAGTAGGTAAACTGACAGTATCCCTTCAACCTTAAAACCATTCAAGGACTTCTCAAATCTGAGATCAGTGGTAGCACAGGGACTTAAACCTAGGCTGTGTGATATCAGAAGCAATACTCTCAGCCTCGTTCTTACAAATGTGAGTTGTAAATATATCAGCTACCCGCTAAATGAAATTCTGCTAAACACAAATAGGAATTATTTTTAAATGCAAAATAATTCTGAAGTCACTGAATTAAGAAGTAATATCAGCTGAGAAATGTTTGAAAGAGATGTAGCCCCATCAGGCATTCAATCCTATTGTGTAACAAGGATGTGATACCAGTATAAAAACAGACAAATAGATGGAACAAAACAAAAAACTTTAAATACAATCTAGTATGTATAAAATGTACTATATGATCACAATAAATTTCAAAAGCCAAAAGAAATTGTTATCATTTATTAGAAATTTCAGGTAATGTTGGTCCTATTGATTAATATTTTACCAGAAGACCAGTAATTTCCTGATCCTGAGATAGCCTGGCTGTGGGTCCTATCAAGAATTATCTGTAGGACTTATTTGCCTTAAATAACAGGAGCAAATTGGAAACAAAGTATCACTTTATTTTAATTAGCTAATTATTTTAATTAGCATTTGGGGAAGCCATGAGATCTTGGAAGTCCTTCCTCTTCTGCCTAAATTCAATTATTAATATCAGTTAAGAAAAAAAAACCCTGCCACAATGAGATGGTATACAACCCATGTGTGAGAAGAAAGAGAAATGAAAGACCTAACTTTCTGGTCTGACCCTTGTGGATGAGTGTCAGAACAGTGACAAGCCTCATGTAAAAATATTAAAACAAATGATTCATTCCCACTAATACATTTGGCTTGATTAAGTTCCTGGATTCTTATTTAGTAGAGAAAGTAGTGCAAAAACATTCATTTCCTCTCATATTTTTCCTTCTCCTTTTTCGTTTTTTTTCCTACAAGGAATTATACTAAAAATGAGGAAAAGAGGTGAAAACTCAGAGTAGAGAAGAAAGAGTTCTGCAAAGGCTTCTTGTGAAAGAGTTGTTTTTAAATGTTAGAAAAATTGACTAATTGATAAAGAACTTGAGTAATGACCTCAGTCCAGATCATATAGAAAAAACAATTTCATATTAAGTAAAATTCTACAATAATATATTAAAAAGTTAACATTAGGGACAGTCCCAGTGGCCTAGTGGTTATGTTCAGCAAGCTGCACTTCAGCAGCCTGGGCTCAGTTCCCGGGCACAGACCTACACCATTCATGTGTCAGTAGTCATGCAGTGGTAGTGACTCACATACGAAAAAAAAAAAAAGAGGGAGATTGGCAACAGATGTTAGCTCAGGGTGAATCTTCCTTAGCAAAAGAAAAAAAAAATAAAAAGAAAGGAAAGAAAAGAAAAAAAAACAGCATTTAAAATATCTGATTTAGAGTGGGTAAGTATATGTAATAAATTAAAAGAGAAAAGACCAATAAATAAAATTATATACAAATGTTATACTGTTCTACACCAAAAATTGACTAAAATGTTAAAAGAAAATAGAAATTCAGAATAAAATTTGTACAAATAACAACAGGACAGTTGGTCAACTTTAGTATAGTTTCAGGACTGGCCCCATATCTATACCTCCATTCAGAAATGATTGTTTCTAGGTTGTGAGCTTACATTTTCAGAATACTCCACATGATTTGAAATATATAGTTAGATAATAAAATTTCTGCTCCATACTGGTGTTGAGTTTTGGCTACACCAAGTTACTTTGTCTTCCAGTGCCTCAATTTCTTCATTTGAAAATTGTGATAAAAATGATGTTTGACATATATTACCTGTTCTTTATGTATCAGCTTTTATTATTATAAAATGTATCATTTTACATTAGGAAGAAAATGGGGAAATAAAAATCAGTAGAATGTTATTGACACACATTTTCCACGTGAAGAATTGCTTCTCAAATAATATACTGTGGGCCCCCTGTGTACAGGAGTAGTAACTCTAAGGATGACACTCCTCAGAAGATAAACCTGGATCTTTGGGAAAGAATAGGACGTTTACTCAAAAGCATTCTATGTAACCGTTACCATTCCGTTTTGCCACCTACACAATGGGACTGTTATCTTTTCCAAATAAATATCAGTTTACTTACTTTGTAGAATAAAATGTTAAATAATAGCTCAGACCAATGTAATTTTAATTTAATTATTATGTAATAACAGCTCTTAATATTCACTTTTTAATCAAGGTAAAATGAAATGAAAATATTACCACATCATAAGTTGAAAACATACATGATTTCATATATTCTAAGCAAATAAAATAAGGAAGCATATAACTATATTATTAGAAATACTACTTTGGGAAATATAGATAAATATTTGTTGCCATATATATATGTTTGATATAATAATTTTACAAAAACAAGGATAACTAGGACCCTTAGAAAGCAAAATTTGTCCTTTATGTAATGGTTTTACACACATCAGTGAGAGAATCATTTCCTGTGTAATGTTCTTTTCACAGCATCTTTCACATCTCTGTTTCTCATACTATACATTAGAGGGTTTAGCATTGGTGTTATAAGTGTATAGAGCACAGCTACAATCTTGCTTTGCTCTGGTGAAGAGATGGCGCCAGGTTGGGCATACATGAAGAAGACAGTCCCATAGAATAAACTCACCACTGCTATATGGGAGCCACAGGTGGAGAAGGTCTTACTCCTGCCATGGGTGGAGGGGATCTTCAGGACAGTGGAAAGGACAGAAGCATAGGAAACCAGAATGATGGTTGTGGTGGTGATGATGATGAGAGCAGAGAGAATAAACCGTACAATCTCATTCACAAAGGTGTCAACGCATGAGATCTTCATCAGGCTGGGACAGCACAGAAAAAGTGGTCCAATCTGTTTTCTCACAGAAATACAAACTGAAGGTGAAACCTGTTTGGACTATGGAGTTGATGTGTCCACAGATATAGGATCCAGTTACCAATAGAACACAGACTTTCTGGGACTTCTGCACAGGGTAAAATAGAGGAGAGCAAATGGTCGAGAATCCATCAAATGCCACGATAGCCAGAAGAAAGCTTTCAGCTGTGACACACGGGCAAAGTAGAAAAATTGAGCAACACAGCCATTGTAAGAAATGTTCTTTTCATTAGACAAGAAGTTGGCTAAAGTGTTGCGAGCAACGACTGTGGAGTAGCAGGGATCTAAATAGGACAAGTTCCTAAGGAAGAAATACACAGGCATTGGCAATCTGGAGTCCATCTTAATTATCATGCTGATATTTCCCAACACAGTGAACATGTAGAGCAGCAAGAACACTAGGAATAAGAGGATCTGTAGCTTTGGAGGGGTTCTGAACCCCAGTAGGATAAACTCAGTCATCTCTGAGTAATTCCTATTAAGCTCGCTATTCATAGTTGGACATAGGTGGAACTGGAGAGATGGTAAAAATGAAAGAAACGAGTGAAAAGAATACTTGTTTTAGTAAAAGTAATTGAAAACATTTTATTTCATATTATATTGCACCCAAAATTTTACAAAACACCAATGAACATAAAGAACAGATTACTATTTTTAAAAAGTCTTCCTAGTGAAGAGTTCAATCTTGTTGATTAGCCTTTTTAGATATACTTATTTGAAAATGATGCATATTTTCTCTCTAAGTGTGTTTTGAGAAAGTGAAGATTCTAGGAAAATCTGGAAACAAACAGCTTTTTTCTTTCTCTCTTGATTTATTATCAGCTTACTGCCATTGAAAGTTGCCTCCTTTAGTGGAAGATATTTCTCGCAGACCTTACAATCCACTTAAGATTTTATTTGGAATGAAAATCTGCTCAATTGATGGTCTCATTTTATTTTTTAATGATTATTTAGTTTCTTTATCCACTATAGAAAAATAATATACAAAGATTGTATCTGTCTTTCTTATATTAGGAGAAAGACTTCAAATCCTGACATGAGCATCATCCTTTTACATATTAACCGGATATTCTTATTTCTTTCAATATTTTTGACCCTATAGTGATGTACAGTCTTAGTGGCACAGTTCATCTGCTAAAAACAGAAGTGACTCTTGCTTATATTTCCCTAACACAATGAAATCAGACTTTTATTGTTTCCCTCTCTCCCTTCCTTTCTGCTTTTCTTCCTTCCTTTCTTCTTTTGTCCCCCTTGGATTTTGCAGATTGGAATGCAAAAACACAAAAATCTAATTAGAAATACAAAGATCCGTCCATATGAAGGATAGAGGGCACACAGGACAATTTAAAGATAGCTACAAATGAAAACAAAAAGGAACAAATATGTATTTAAATGTTTGCAATGCATTTATTTAGGCTTATGCTATTATGACTATAAAAAGTCCTTAAATAAAATGCAGTGGAAAGGTAGAGAAAGGAAGTAATGTTTACTCTAATTTTATGAGTTGAGACAAAACCAGATTTAAGAGGCATATTTAGAGTCAAGTGATTGAGTAGCATTGTGGTTTACTGTTCAATTATCTATCATAAAATGTAAAAAAAAAACTGACAAGTGATAAATTCAAAAATTCACATACTGTGGAAATGTCTTTTATAATTATAAAAATTTATAATACTGTATCTATATAAATTTATATATAAATTGTATAATTATAAGAAATAAAATTATGTATGATATAAATTATAAAAAGTCTCGATATCTCTTGTAATTTTTGTTGTTGTCATTGCTATGGTTTCACTAATTTTAACATTACTTTAAAATGGATTGGGACAATGGAAGCATATTACAATCAATTTGATCTGCATACAATATCTACTTTCTTGAAAAAATTAAAGGTGAATAGAAATGTTGACTGATTTATTATAGAAGACATAGGAATGGTCAAAATAACCTCTATCAACTACAAAAATGCTAGTTTCCTTAAGTTCATATTTTACATACACAAGTTCCTGGTTTCAACAGAAAAATTGGAAAAGAAGAAAGATGTAACTAAAGCTATCTATAAGAGTAGAGTGTTGAGAATAAACAAATCAAATATAAGAGATAGTCTCAAGAATGAATACTATTTCTTATCTTAATAAACTCTAACTATATTTTAATCAAGTACATCCATGAAGAAACAAAATTATGAAAAGCAGCAAACCTTTGTTTAACAGGAAGTTTTTCGGCAACATGGATTGCATTTCCTCCCTTTTCACATCATGACACAAATTATCAAGAAGAAAAGTACAAGCAAAAATCGTAGTTTCTCTCCCTTTTTTTTTTTTTTTTAGTTTACTGTACTTTTTCATTGGTTAAACTAACAAATAGAGCTAGGATGGGTCTTGAGAGAAATTCTCTCACAGGGAGGGAAACAAGAGTGCATTTCCTCTGCAAGAGATTAACAAAGGACCAAAGGACCAAGGTCTCTCTCACCAGTAATGTATGTTGTACCGTAATGCAAAAAGAAAAATGAAAGGAGAAATTATCAATTAGTAAACTCACTAGACTATTAGAAAGTTAGAAGGACTATCTAAACGACATGAAAACTAAACTTCTCCTTACAAAACAAAATAATAGAAAAATACATTTGGATGAGAAGTACTTGATTCTTCTTTTATTTTTATGATTTACACAAAGGCACATTCACAATTTTTCCTTTGAATGGATTATAACATTTACTTTTAAAAATTCATTTCTTATCTCTACTATGAATATATCATACTTGTATGAGAAGAAAATTAATACAGAGAATAATCTAGTCAATGGAAGAGTTGGAAAAAACAGGGATTTTGAAGTAACATAGAGATTAGCAAGAACAGGCAGTCATACCTTCAGCTATGATTTCAAGGCACAAGGAAAGATGGTGTTAAAAGATCCCAGAAGCCTGGGAATTTTTGCAAGAGTGAGAACCACAGTGAGGTCTGCTGACTAGGTGCTAGAACCAAATAGAGAAACATCACAAAAAGTATATTGAAAGAGAAAAAAATTCCATCTCTTCATACATCCTCAGTTTTGCCATTGTCATGTGAGAGCACCATAGACAATAGGTCAATGTATGAGTGCACTTGGATTTGGCCCACGGGCTATAGTTGGATGACTGCTGACCTAGAATGTACAAAGATTCCTCCACAATCATTTTGGGAAAGAAAGAATCTTACATAAAATTTTTCCAGACTTTCCACACTCAGGTTCTGTGCATTTCAAAATGTTCCTAGAGATCCTAGTTAATTCTGCTAATATATCCCTTTAGCTAGAAAAACTTTCCTCAGCATTTCTTAGAGTGAAAATTTGACATAACACATTCTCTTGGTTTTCCTTTATTTCAAAGCTTCCTTATTTTGCCTTCAATTCTAAAGTATATTTTTCTGGATACAGCATTTTGGTTTGGGTTCGCTCCTACCCTAAAGCACTTTAAAGATGTTGTTCCATTGTCTTCTGGTTTGAATTGTTTCTGACAAAAAGTCTAAGCCCTAACTTGTATTTGCTTGGATGTAATGTCTCTTTTTCCATCTTGATACATCACAAGTATTCTCTTTTTGACTCATGTTCAGGAATTTTATTCTGATGTGCTTTCATTTAGTTTTCTTTGTGATGATCCTACTTGAGTTTTGTGAATTTTCTTGCATCTGTGTGTTTATAGTTGTCATCAGCTTTGAAAATACTTTTTCCCATTATAGTTTCTAACAGTTTTTTGGCCCCTCTTCATCCAATTACATTTATAATATTTTCTCAATTTTTACTGAATGCTCACTTTTCTTCCTTTTTAACTCCACGTTTTTCTTTGATATGTTTCTATTGCTATGTATTCAATTATAAAATCTTTCCTTCTTGACATGCTTCTTTTTTCTAAGGAATTACAGTCATTCACTGCCTATTATACAATATCTGAATATAATTGATTCATGTATTTTCTCCACAGTTTAGTTTTTTGTTATGGAAGGCAAATCTTGTAGTAGTTGTTCTTTCAGTAAAAGATGTGGAAACATCTTAAATTCATTATTTTTTAAATATTAAATGACCTTTATATTTGTAGTATAAACACACTTAGTGAGATTTTATTATTTGTTATATATTGAGGTATTTTATTTGTTAATATTCAGCTTACAACTTTTGAAGTTAAATTTATGAGAAAGACATCTATAATTTTTTATTTATTTATTTTTACATCATTATACTTCTATTTCTGCATAGATTACATCATGTTCAGCACCAAAATACTAATTACAACCCATCACCACACACATGTACCGAATTATCCCTTTCACCCTCCTCCCTCCCCCCTTCCCCTCTGGTAACCACCAATCCAATCTCTGTCTCTATGTGTTGTTTATTCTTGTTATTATCTACTACTTAATGAAGGAAATCATACGGTATTTGACCTTCTCCCTCTGACTTATTTCACTTTGCATAATACCCTCAATGTCCATCCATGTTGTCACAAACGTTTGGATTTCATCATTTCTTATGGCTGAGTAGTATTCCACTGTGTATACATACCACACCTTCTTTATCCATTCGTCCCTTGATGGGCACTTAGGTTGCTTCCAAGTCTTGGCTATTGTGAATAACGCTGCAATGAACACAGGGGTGCATGTATCTTTATGCATTGGTGTTTTCAAGTTCTTTGGATAAATACCCAGCAGTGGAATAGCTAGATCATATGGTAGTTCTATCCTTGATTTTTTGAGGAATCTCCATACTGTTTTCCATAGTGGTTGCACCAGTTTGCACTCCCACCAGTGTATGAGAGTTCCCTTCTCTCCACATCCTCTCCAACACATGTTGTTTCCTGTCTTGTTAATTATAGCCATTCTGACGGGCGTGAGGTGATATCTCATTGTAGTTTTGATTTGCATTTCCCTGATAGTTAATGATTTTGAACGTCTTTTCATGTATCTGTTGGCCATCTGTATATCTTCTTTGGAGAAATGTCTGTTCAGGTCTCTCGCCCATTTTTTAATTGGGTTGGTAGTTTTTTTGTTGGTGAGATGCATGAGTTCTTTATATATTTTGGAGATTAAGCCCTTATCAGATATATGGTTTGCAAATATCTTCTCCCAATTGTTAGGTTGTCTTTTCATTTTGTTGATGGTTTCCTTTGCTGTGCAGAAGCTTTTTAATTTGATGTAATCCCATTTGTTTATTTTTTCTATTGTTTCTCTTGCCTGGTCAGACATGGTGCTTGACAATATGTTGCTAAGACCGATGTCGAAGAGCGTACTGCCTATGTTTTCTTCTAGAAGTTTCACAGTTTCTGGTCTTACATTCAAGTCTTTAATCCATTTGGAGTTAATTTTTGTGTATGGTGTAAGGTAAGGGTCTACTTTCATTTTTTTGCATGTGGCTATCCGGTTTTCCCAACACCATTTGTTGAAGAGACTTTCTTTTCTCCATTGTATGTTCTTGGCTCCTTTGTCGAAGATTAGCTGTCCATAGACGTGTGGGTATATTTCTGGGCTTTCGATTCTATTCCATTGATCTGTGTGTCTGTTTTTGTGCCAGTACCATGCTGTTTTGGTTACTATAGCTTTGTAGTATATTTTGAAATCAGGGAGTGTGCTACCTCCAGCTTTGTTCTTTTTTCTCAGGATTCCTTTAGCTATTTGGGGTCTTTTGTTGTTCCATATAAATTTTAGGATTCTTTGTTCTATTTCTGTGAAAAATGTTGTTGGAATTTTGATAGGGATTGCATTGAATCTATAGATGGCTTTAGGAAGTATGGACATCTTAACTATGTTAATTCTTCCAATCCAAGAGCACGGAATATCTTTCCATTTCTTTGTGTCTTCTTGGATTTCTTTCAGAAATGTTTTATAGTTTTCGGTGTACAGATCTTTCACCTCTTTGGTTAAGTTTATTCCTAGGTATTTTATTCTTTTTGTTGCAATTGTAAATGGGATGGTATTCTTAATTTCTCTTTCTGCTACTTCATTGTTAGTGTACAGAAATGCAACTGATTTTTGTATGTTGATTTTGTATCCTGCAACTTTACCATATTCATTTATTACTTCTAAAAGTTTTCTGGTGGATTCTTTAGGGTTTTCTATATATAAAATCATGTCATCTGCAGATAGTGACGGTTTCACTTCTTCCTTTCCAATTTGGATCCCTTTTATTTCTTTCTCTTGCCTGATTGCTCTGGCTAGGACTTCCAGGACTATGTTAAATAGGAGTGGTGACAGTGGGCATCCTTGTCTGGTTCCTGTTCTTAGAGGGATAGCTTTCAGTTTTTCACCATTGAGGATGATATTAGCTGTGAGTTTGTCATATATGGTCTTTATTATGTTGAGGTACTTTCCTTCTATCCCCATTTTCTTCAGAGTTTTTATCATAAATGGATGCTGTATCTTGTCAAATGCTTTCTCTGCATCTATTGAGATGATCATGTGATTTTTATTCTTCATTTTATTAATGTGGTGTATTACATTGATTGATTTGCGAATGTTAAACCATCCCTGCATCCCTGGAATAAATCCCACTTGATCATGGTGTATAATCTTTTTAACGTATTGTTGTATGCGATTTGCTAATATTTTGTTGAGGATTTTTGCATTGATGTTCATCAGTGATATTGGCCTGTAATTTTCTTTTTTTGTGTTGTCCTTGTCTGGTTTTGGTATCAGGGTAATGTCAGCTTCGTAGAATGAATTAGGGAGCTTCCCCCCTCCTCAATTTTTTGGAAGAGTTTGAGAAGGATAGGTATTAAGTCTTCTTTGAATGTTTGGTAGAATTCACCAGGGAAGCCATCTGGTCATGGACTTTTATTTTTGGGGAGGTTTCTGATTACTGTTTCGATCTCCTTACTGGTGATTGGTCTACTCAAATTCCCTACTTCTTGATCCAGTTTTGGAAGGTTGTATGATTCTAAGAATTTATCCATTTCTTCCAGATTCTCGAATTGGTTGGCATATAGCTTTTCATAGTATTCTCTTATAATCTTTTGTATTTCTGAGGTGTCTGTTGTAACCTCTCCTCTTTCATTTCTGATTTTACTTATTTGTGCCTTCTCTCGTTTTTTCTTGGTGAGTCTAGCTAAAGGTTTGTCAATTTTGTTGATCTTTTCAAAGAACCAGCTCTTGGTTTTATTAATTTTTTCTATTGTTTTTTTGGTCTCTATTTCATTTATTTCTGCTCTCATTTTTATTATTTCCCTTCTTCTACTGATTTGGGGCTTGGTTTTTTCTTCCTTTTCCAGTTCCTTTAGGTGCATTGTTAGATTGTTTAGTTGAGATTTATCTTGTTTGTTGAGATAGGCCTGTATCGCTATAAACTTCCCTCTTAGAACCGCTTTTGCTGTATCCCATAAATTCTGGCATGTCATATTTTCATTTTCATTTGTCTCCAGGTATTTTTTGATTTCTTCTTTGATTTCTTCATTGACCTAGTCGTTGTTCAGTAGCATTTTGTTTAATCTCCATGTATTTGTGGCTTTTCTGATTTTCTTCCTATAGTTGATTTCTAGTTTCATACCGTTGTGGTCAGAAAAGATGCTTGGTATTATTTCAATCTTCTTAAATTTATGGAGACTTGTTTTGTGGCCTAATATGTGATCAATTCTGGAGAATGTTCCATGTGCATTTGAAAAGAACGTGTATTCTTCGGTTTTTGGATGGAATGCTCTGTATATATCTACTAGGTCCATCTGTTCTAGTGTGTTGTTTAAGGCCAATGTTTCCTTATTGATCTTCTGTTTGGATGATCTATCCGTTGGTGTAAGTGGAGTGTTAAAGTCCCCTACTATTATTATGTTACTGTCTATTTCTGTTTTTATGTCTGTTAATAATTGCTTTATATATTTAGGTGCACCTACATTGGATGCGTAGATATTTACAAGTGTTATATCCTCTTGTTGGAGTGTTCCCTTGATCATTATGTAATGCCCTTCTTTGTCTCTTTTTACGGTTTTTGTTTTAAAGTCTATTTTGTCTGATATGAGTACTGTTACCCCAGCTTTCTTTTCATTGCCATTTGCGTGGAGTATCTTTTTCCATCCCTTCACTTTCAGTTTGTGAGTGTCTTTAGGTCTGAAGTGTGTCTCTTGTATGCAGCATATATATGGGTCTTGTTTTTTTATCCAGTCAGCCACCCTATGCCTTTTAATGGGAGCATTTAGTCCATTGACGTTTAAAGTAGCTATTGATAAGTATGTACTTACTGCCATTTTTTAACTTTTTTTTTTCTCAGTGTTTTAGTAGTCTTTCTCTGTTCCTTTCTTCTTCTATACAGAATTGATGGTCACTTTAGTTTGACCTCTGTCTGAAAGCTGTACTCTTTAACTCCCCTCCTCCCTCCTTTTATGTTTTTGATATCATATCTAACCTCTTTTTTGTGCATTTGTATCCATTACGTTCTAATCATGGAAACAGATAATTTTTCCTATTTGTGGTCTTCTCTTTTCCCCTTAAATCAGTCCCTTTAACATTTCTTGTAGCCTGGTTTCTTGGTGACAAACTCCTTTAATTTTTGCTTGTCTGGGAAATTTTTGATCTCTCCTTCCATTTTGAATGATAACCTTGCTGGGTAGAGTATTCTTGGCTGTAAGTTTTTTCCTTTTAGCACTTTAAATATATCGTGCCATTCTCTTCTAGCCTGTAAGGTTTCTGCTGAGAAGTCAGCTGATAGCCTTATGGGGTTTCCTTTGTATGTAACTTGTCTTTCTCTTGTGGCTTTTAGGATTCTCTCTTTATCTTTAATTCTGGACATTTTGATTATGATGTGTCTTGGTGTGGGCCTCTTTGGGTTTATCTTGTTTGGGGCTCTCTGTGCTTCCTGTACCTGGATGTCTGTTTCCTTCCTTAGTTTAGGGAAGTTTTCATGTATTATTTCTTGAAATGGATTCTCTGCCCCTTTGTCTTGCTCTTCTCCTTCCGGGACACCTATAACACGGATGTTAGTGTGCTTGATGTTGTCCCAGAGGTCCCTTAGACTGTCCTCACTCTTTTTAATTCTTTTATCTTTTACCAGTTCACCTTGGGTAATTTCTTCTAGTCTTTCATCCAGCTCGCAGATCTGTTCTTCTGTATCCTCTACTCTGCTTTTGAGTCCCTCTAGTGAATTTTTCATTTCCAGTATTGTATTCTTCATTTCTGATTGGTTCTTTTTTGTATCTTCCATTTCTTTGTTGACATTCTCACTGAGTTCATCTATTCTTCTCCCCAGATCAGTGAGCATCATTAACACTCTTTGTTTGAACTCTCTGTCGGGTAGGTTGCTCATTTCTGTTTCACTTAGTTCCTTTTCTGGGGTTTTGTCCTGTTCCCTTACTTAGAATGTATTCCTTTGCCTCCTCATTTTGCCTCTTTCCCTGTGCTTGTGTCTACGTGTTAGGTAGGTCAGCTACATCTCCTGCTCTTGGATAGGTGACCTTATATAAGTGATGCCTTAGGAGGCCTGCAGTGTGTTTCCCTCAGTTCTCAACGTTCCAGAAGTGACCCCTATGTGGGCTACGTGTGTCCTTCTGTTGTGGCCTGTTTGCTCTCCCAGTACACGTCCAGGGAGGCCGAGTTATGCTCCTGGCCAGCTGTTGTAATGCTCAGCTGCTTGTAGTTCTTGTGGACCCTTCAGTCTCTTTATCAGGTGTGGCGAGCCCCAGCACAGTTGTCTGCAAGTTCTGATACCACAGTTGTGTTTCAGTATTTATTTTAAGTGAATAGGCCCCCAGAGGGGCAGGTTGTTAGGCTCAAGGGCTTACAAACACTATAAGCCTCCAGCCTTTAGGTCTCTTGTCAGCTCTCTGACAATTGCAGCTGGGTGGGCCTGGCCTCAGGCACAGGAGCACCCTATTGTTTCAGGCTTTGGAAGGTGGAGCAAACCCCCTATATGGGTCTTTGAGAAGCACAAGTCTTCTATAACTGACCAGCCCTGCCGCCCACAGGTCCACACACACAGTCAACACAGTCCTTCCCCGTGTGCGTGCCCCAACCTCCTGAAGTGGACCCAGTCTCTCCACAGCGGGAGCCCCACACACTCCACCAGCACCCCACACTCTCCACCCACTCCTTGTGCACGCCCTGCCCCACTGAAGTGGGCTCAGTTGCCAGGCTGCAGAGAATCCAGTCACCAATCTATGCAGGCCCACAAGTTGCCTGAGGGCTTGTTGTTGGGTGGGGCCAGTCTCTAGGGTGGGCTGCCTGCCCTGGCTGAGCTGGATTAAATCAGTGCTCTATTGTGGGGGCAGACCTGGGCTAGCAGGCCCCAGGGAGAACTCCAATGGCATCTGTGTCAGCTCGCCCACACCAGGCCACAACAATGGCTGCCGCCAATGTCCTAGTCCCTGGAGAAGTCTCACCTCTCACTGTAATGCACTGAGCCTATCAGGTGAGTCTCTTTTCACCCAAGCACTGTGCACCTTTCTTTCTGGCAATTTTAGGTTGCTTTCTGAAATGGGTGAGTTTGCACATGGGCCCTTTAAGAGCCAGTTTTAATTTCTTTGTGAACCAGCTTTTCTGGGGGTACTCCCCAAGGTTTTAGTAGCAGGCAAAGTCAGATATTATGCCACTTGTCTCGGTTGTGCTCTGTCCACAGAATGCCCACAGTGGGGGTGCTCCCCGGCTCAGGGCCCTGCTCCTCCACGGAGACTGCCTACCTTTGGGCTTCTCCTGGGTGGCTGTGAGGCGCTGCAGCTTGTGAAGGCGGCGTTTTTTCTCTCCAGAAGGGAGTTTCTCCCTCTTCCACCTCAATTATGATTGTCCTTTGTTGCAGGAGTTCCTCTTATCCAGCTTTCAGTTCTGTCTCAGGGGTAATTTTTCCACAAGTAGTTGTAAACTGGCTGTGTCCGGGGGAGGAGGTGAATTCAGAGTCTGCTTACGCCACCATCTTTACTTCTCTCCCTAGATATATCATGATTTATTATAATTTAGTTTGATTTCTTTTTTATCGATGCATTTTTAGGAAGTGTTTGTTTTTAATATCCATGCCCATAGAGGTTTCTAGTTGTCTAATTGTTATTGATTTCTATATTAAGTTGACACTGCCAAAGAACATTCACTGAAAGATTTTAATCTTTGAATTCATGGAAGGTTTCTTTATGACCTATCTATTGTGACTGCCACTAAGTGTTTCTGATGTATTTATAGCAGTAGCTATACATTTTTTTTCTCTTCTTTAAACTTTCCACAATAGCATTAGCAATAAAAAGTATTGGATTCTGGTACATTTTGTGAAAAGATGTTGAAGCTCCACTCCATGTGCTTTCTAACTGGAGATGTTGGAACCTTAAAATGTCTCCTGCTACTAGGGTTCTTGACACCAATTTTATTCTACCATGTAGATCCATACGAACTCAGAATTTGGAAGGGGATCAGATTTTTGACTTTTCTACCGCTTAGGAAGTTTGTGGAAACAGCTGGGCTTTTTTTTCTGCAGCATTGTTGAGTCCCCAACTTCCTAGAGGAGGTATTTTGATGGATAAGGAAGTAGTGACATCTTTTTGCATCTGTTTATCTGATCCCTGGATCAGAGTTATGGCGCTGTGTTTTTAAATCATACTTCCGATGGTAGCCCTCTTTAGGAATTAATCCTACATTGCTCTAAGTGTCATTACAAGAGTGTCAGCCAGAAGTTCCTCCAGCCTTTCCAAATTCAATAGGCCTCAATTCACGTTAATGAATAAATTCCTGTTTTAATCGCCTAGACTGCTTTCTCTACCTACACTGACCAAACTTTCACTAATACTGTATTATAATAAGGAGAAGCTCTGGCGCCATATGATTTTGCTATCTATACACAAGAAAATCCAGAGAAATTCTAGAAATAATTTTGGATTAAAAGATGAATTTTCTAAAAATAGAGTTATAATTAACTTGTGAAAATATTGAGGAAAAACTGACATCCCTATAACATTAGGCTAATTAAATAGAGTTTTATGTCTCTGGTTTAAAAGTGGTCTTTGGTTAGCATAGTAGTTTTTAAGGAAATTTTAAATACAGGTCTTGATCTCTTATAAATATTTTTTACTAAGGATTTTTTTTTATTTTATTGATTGTGTTGAATGCTATCATTTCTTCCATTATATTTTCTAACTCTTTAGTATTTAAAGATAGGAAAGCCTAGAATTACCAAAACATTATCTAACTTTGAATTTGTGATTTAGAGGGCATCTGTCTTATCATGAAATATGTCTGCATCAAGAAATACAGGTAAATCATAATTTGGAGTGAATTTTTGCCTTTTTTAAATCGTAGAAAATGTAATTTGCTACATATTTCAAATATTCGTTTATCTCAAACTTTTCTCATAGTGTAAAACTTTTCAGTCTGTTTCTCTATGCCTATCAGTATTTATGCTGCTATAATTATCAGAGAGTCTTTCTTTGTCAATGAAGAAAAATAGTCCAGAGAAACTTGCCCAAGGATACATACAAGCAGAGAAGAAAAGTTTCCTTGTACTTGGACTATTATTAGACTCTCTGCTTGTCTCTGAGTTACTGCAGTCCTCATGGACAACAGCCCTGGAGCCTACACTCATGTCTCCTTAATTGACTCTATGATTACTCCTCTCCCAGTGGAATCCATCACAGAGGATGAGCAAAACCTCAATGCTGAAATAGCCTGAAAAGAGATTTGACAGGAGTGAAAATAACTGAGGCCATCACAAACAACCACTGTTGATACTGTCCCAGATTATCATGGACTCTGGAGGACACAAGGTTCTATGCTCCTTAAATATCCATGGTTATCCCGTTATCCTTATAGTAAGACATATAAAGTATACGAGAATTCAGGAAGAAACTTTCCTTTATACGCATATTCCTTGCCCTGACTAAAGAGTGAGATCCATTAAATTGATGCATTTTCACAGAAAGTCATTTATTGCAGTGTAAGGACTGGAATGTTCACCAGCTTCTCTCTTTGCTTCAAAAAAAAAAAGGCTAAATGGTTATGGCATTTTTTAATTAAGCAACTACTCATGGAAACGAAATATTTGTAAAGAGGCAATAAAAATGCATTTATTTGGGAGAATGGTCTTGACCAGAGAAAATGAACATATATTTTGAAATAGCTTTAGAGATTTCTATTTTGTTTAGGCTTAGTGGTTTTTTATATTATTAATTTTAAGATACAAATAACTTATCTATTCTTATTCTATTTCTAAAAATGGCTACAGTAATGGTGGAAACTAAATAGATTGAGGTAAAAGTGTTTTTAAATATATTCATTACTTCATGTAATGATACAAACACTGACTATCATAGTTGCTACAAACACTATCACACAGCCATCATGCAATATTTCTATTTTAGATGGTGTGTAGTACTATTTTTAGATAAAGATAATTAACTTTAAATGTATTGAGAATACAAATTCATAATATGAGTAATATTAGACAATAAAATATGTTACATTTTTGCTGACCTCCCTGCAAAAGTATAATTTAAATACAATACCTATACAACTACATTTAGTACTTAAGAAAATAAGTCTCAGAGGCCTAGTGTTATCTAATCCAAATTCTTGATTCTTCATGACATTAAAATTCTTTTATGTGCAATATTTAGTTAAGCTGTAAAGAATTTATTTCTACATGTAAGACAGTGTTTATGTCACTAGAATCAAAGCCAAGAGTGCATTTATTTGCCTTGTGCCTCTCAGCAGGTTTCTGCCATGGGTGACAGGGGAACAAGCAATCACTCGGAAGTGACTGACTTCATTCTTGTCGGCTTCAGGGTCCGCCCAGAGCTGCACATCCTCCTCTTCCTGCTATTCCTGCTCGTGTATGCCATGGTCCTTCTAGGGAATGTTGGGATGGTGGTCATTATAACGACTGATCCCCGGCTGAACACACCAATGTATTTCTTCCTAGGCAACCTCTCCTTCGTTGATCTCTTCTACTCATCTGTTATTGCACCCAAGGCTCTGATCAACTTCTGGTCTGAGAGCAAGTCCATCTCCTTTGCAGGTTGTGTGACCCAGCTCTTCCTCTTTGCCCTCTTCATTGTGACTGAGGGATTTCTCCTGGCAGCCATGGCTTATGATCGCTTCATTGCCATCTGCAACCCACTCCTCTACTCTGTCCAGATGTCAACACGTCTCTGCTCTCAGTTGGTCGCTGGTTGCTATTTTTGTGGCTGCATCACTGCAGTTGTTTTGACCAGCATGACATTTACTTTACCCTTTTGTGCTTCTCGGGCCATCAATCACTTTTATTGTGATTACCGTCCAGTTCAGAGGATTTCTTGTTCTGATCTCTACATTCATAAGACGGTTTCTTCTTTCCTATGCAGTGTTACTATTTTGCCTACCATAATTGTCATTGTTGTGTCTTATATGTATATTGTATCCACAGTTCTGAAAATACGCTCCACTGAGGGACGTGAGAAAGCCTTCTCCACGTGCAGCTCCCACCTAGGAGTCGTGAGTGTGCTGTATGGTTCCGTCATTTTTATGTATGTCATCCCTGACAAATTTCCTGAGCTGAGTAAGGTGGCCTCCATATGTTACACCTTAGTCACTCCCATGTTGAATCCTTTGATTTACTCTCTGAGAAACAAGGATGTGAAAGAAGCTCTGAGAAAGATCCTGGGGAAAAAAATATTTCTATTAATTTTTTTAACATTGATATAACTGAAAGAACTGGACATTATGACAATTTGGGGAAGCATTGATACAAGGAATGTACCATTGATCATAGAAATAATTAATCTTAGCTATTTTATCTATTTGAATTCCACATACTTAACAGCTGAAGAATAATTTGGATTATATTTTGCCTGGCTGTTGATATTGAAGTGGAATGGCTTTCTCCATATCATCTTCATTTTGTGTAAAGATAATGATTGCCAGGTCATTTGTTTTTAAGAAAAATGTATTCCACATTTGCTGCTGGCTCTCTTAGGATGTTTTTCAGAATGTATTGTTTATCTTGAGTCAGTAACATATGTTGTGTGGATATGTATGTAATTGGTAGAGGTAACAAAACATAATCGACATAATAAGCAGACAGAATAAAATATAAGATTTACTGAAGAAATCTTTATGAGTGCTTAGCAAGAGAATCAGATACTCTGCACTGCACAGAGTCCTAAGGATGACATGTGAGTCACTCTTAACTGCCCAGAGGCTGAATAAGTGATACACTTATTTCATGGTTTCTCTGCACTGGATAAATTGTTCTTGAAAATTTTCCTTTTGCATAAGAAAACTGTAATGAAAATAAACCAAAAGTAGAGATAATTCATTTTTTGGTATAAATACCTTTGTGAAAATTACTTCATCAAATTGATGTTTATTGAATTTTGATGCTCTCTTGGCCCTGTGAACATTCCTAGGAATAAATAATTTCTATACTTAACCTCACAATCAAGTGAGGGGAAGACAGCTGAATAGAGAATGAAACTGCCACGTGGTAAACCCAGTGAAAAGACACATATTGAAAATACAAGGGGAGTGGAACTTCTAAGGGTGACTGGTCTTAATGGTCAGGGAAATCTTCCTAAGCACATTTTTAAAAATAAATAGAATTAAGCAAGATGAAAGAGACGGGTTTCTGTGCAAAGGGACATAAATAACTATATAGTGAACTGCATTCAGTTTAATGAGTGATTTTTAACCCACAAGACAGGGAATGAGAGATGAGACTTCAAAAGAAATTCATGGAAATCATGGAGATCTAAATGACAAGCCAAGGAAGGTGACCTTTATTCTGTAGGCAGGGGGTAAGCAATGGGATTTTTAAGAAAGGTGGCATTGTGTTCAAATTGGCATTTTACAAAAATCACACTGATACCTTTGTGGAAGACAAATATTCATAGGGAGAACACAGTAGTCACAGAAAGAGTGTGGTCGTCCAAGAAAAGGATATGGTGGCTTTAACAAAGGCAGTCTTATTAAAGATAGTGAAGAGAGGGACTCTCTTTAAAATGGCAGGTAAACTAAGCTGAATATTGATTGATGGTTGATAAAATGAGAATGAGGTAGGAGTGAATAATGACTTCTAACATTTGAGCTTCTATGACTAGGGAAACGCTACCTCATAAAATGAGGGGAAAATATAAAATTAGCAAAGTTATCGTTAACTTAAAGAGTTAAGAAAACAAGCTCAGGGGTCAGACTGAGCTTTCAAATTCTTTTTGCCTATGCAGCTTTGGGCAAGTCACTTAATAGTACTGCATTTTCATTTCCTCGTGTAAAATGGGGTACATAATAGTATCTACATCTTAGAATTACTTGAGGGTTAAATTACATAAATTTCACATAAATTGGTTAAATCTATATATTTAACAGCTTCCAGATTGGTTCGTTCCTCATGCCATCAATACTATGTCATGTTAAGTCTGAGAGAGGAAGACAATAATTTTCTCTGCCCCTTTCCCTGACTCTGTACCATGGAGCATCCCCAATTCTCCAAGCTGACCTATGTTTTCGTTTCCACATACAGATCTTGAGTAACTGGTAACTGCTTAGTTATTTCAGTCTTTACCTTTCTTTCTGCTCAGAATAGAAAAGATTGAAAAATGACAAAAAAAAAAAAAAACAGAGCCCCCAGTTAGACACAAAATAGTATTTTATCATCAACTACTCTATTTCTCTCTCCACGCATGTCTTTCTTTAAGAATCCTCGCTTATACTTGAACAAATGTCTCTGCTTTCACCCACATTTCTTAAAATCAGATTACTGGGGAAAATAGGGAACTCACTAGATAGAAAACTTTAGGAAGATTTTCAAGTAAGTGGTCACTGTACTAAGATGGTGTCTTGCCTCTCTCCTGAGATGAAGCAGAAAAGATGTTTAGGTTGAAAGACGCACATTTTACTAACACACTGCTGGGAGCACAATGCAGAATCCTTCAGGCAGCACTCTGAGGCCTGTAATGGAACACACCTGCAGTGAAAGAGACTCCTGATTCTTTATAATTCCAGCCCACCCAAGGCCCAAGCACAGGGTCTTTGTCCATTGGATATTAGTAACTTATATCAAACTGAGAAATAAATCCTAATAATAGAGTTGACTGTCAAGGGAGAAGAATGTTCCTCAACATCCGCCATGTCTGCACCACCTCCCAATCATCATCAGACCCATACATACACATAAATAGAAACATAATCATAATCTTTCTCTCCATCTCTCTCTCACACACACACAGACACAGGATATCTTTAAGAAAAACACCAAGTCACCAATGTTACTGCAATAAACAAAAAAAAAAAAAAAGAAAAACACCAAGAATGATCACTGCCTAAATCGCCTCCTAGAGCAATATATGTCCAGTGTCATCCAGCTGACTCAGAAAAGAATCTTCAGGCTGAGATAGAGGCTAACAGACCTCACCATAAGAGGATACGCATAGCAATTTTTCAATGCTGACTTTTTTCCTTCCTTTCCTGATGTCAAGTACTTGCTGTCATTGCTGCAGGAATTAAATCAGGCATATTCTGTTCTCCCTCCTGTTTGGAACGGACTCTTCTCATTTTACTTTTGACTCAAGGAGGATGGATGTGCTGCACAGAGTAAGTTCTGAAAGCAGGGATGTAACTGACAAATAATCATAATAACTAGCATGTTAATATAATCAAAATTCATAAATACATACATAGGTATATTTATGATTCTCTAAATATGATATACGCATTATAAGATGGCTTAAAAAATAAAGTTGTAGTACAACTCATGTACAAAATAATTTTAATAATATACAGATAATTTTTTGATTTAGGAATTACTGGTTACTTTTTTTTAAAAAAAACACCCCTATCTAAAACATTATGCACATAAGGAACTTCTTTAAACTCATCTAGTGACTACCCATCAAATTCACGATTATAGCTGATGATAGTGTCAATGATCTCTAAGGTTTTCTTAAGGTAAACAAGAGTGTTTACGGTAGTGAATCCTCACTCACCTGCTACTACACTAACAATTATATTTAAATGTTTTAGCCTACTTTTAACATTGAGATTTTTATATTATAAATATCTTATATTGCCTTGAGTAGTTTTTTGTTTTTTAGGCCAAAATTAAATCTTCAGTCCAAAAAAAGACATTTCTGCGTCATTGTTCTAAAATGCAAGTCCTCGGATCTTAAAATGCAGCTCTGCTCAATATTTTTTCTCAAATACTTTATCGAGGAATAATTGATTTAAAATAAACTGTATTCATTCAGAGGATACAATTCTGTGAGTTTTGACAGTTTTATCCATCAGTGAAACCATCACCACATCAAGATACAGAACAACATCATCACCTCCAAAAGATTGATCACGCCCCTTTTTACTCTATTCCTTCTTCCTACTCCATTCCCAGATAACCAGTGATCTGATTTTTTTTTGCATATATATATATCTGCATGCAGTATGCACTCTTATCAGGCTTCTTTCACTGAGTAAAATGATTTATTTTGAGATTTATTCATTTTGTCACGTGTATAAGTAATTCATTCTTTTTATTGCTGAGTAGTATTCCATTTAACGTTGTACGCATATACCAAACTTTGTTTTGCACTCTTAAATTGATGGGTAATTGAAGTGTTTACAGGTCTTAGGTATTGTAAATAAAGCTGATATGAACATTCACATATGTGTAGTTGAGCCATGGCCCATCCCTCCCTAGTCTCAGCCCACCATGATAGAAAGTCAACTTGTTCAGGCAAATGCAGACAAGAATATAGGGATTCCTCTTCCCCTAATCTCAGTCAAAGGCTACCATACACCTTGAGAGTAGCAGGATGCAAACATTTATTATCCTCTCCAGCTTCATGTTGCAGACAACAGCAGCTAAAATGTCTGGAGGTCTCCTCCTCTATCCAGCCCCGTGCATAGATAGAAGTTTTACCCCAGGCACGATAAGCTAAGAATAATGGGGCCCCAATTTCAGTGGCCCCAGTTGAAAGGATAGAGGTCCTGGGCCAAGGGAGACATGCTTAGAAGACTATAGGCTACCGACCTCACCCAGAAATCTTCTCATAGAGCAGGGGTGTCACTCTGAGAGAACTAGGCCACGGTCCCCGCTCCAGTTGCAAAAAAGTTGAACACAGGTTACCTAGAATGAAAGGCAGGCCACAATAACAGAAGGCTGCAAAGCTCTCCCCAAGTGACTTGACTTTATTTGGAACGAGTGTGGGAAAGTTCAAGCATAAGTGAACTCTCCAACATAACGAATATTTGGTGATATGCAATTAAGAGGAAGCTGGTAGCTCCATGAGAGCAAAAAGCTAAACATCAATCAACTAAAAGATTACCCGAGAGAACCAGGGAAGGAGACAGCTAAAAGGGGCCCTGCTGCCACTAGAACAAACCTCAAAGACTGGCCTTAAAGACTATCCTTACAAAGGGGACCAAATTTATTTGGATCAGGCTATAGAGCAATATATGTCCCAGATGTTTTCAAAACAATAGAACAAGAAGAATTAGTGGAGTATATCTGCTGGGTAGGAAACCTACAGAGGCACAACACTCCACAAAATGACCAGGGGAAGACACAGCCAAAGGAAGCCCTGATAAAACCATTGTCATCCAAGAGTACCTGTGCGCAAGCCTAAGGTTGTGCCTCTGAGAAGGGACACCAGAGGCTTCTCAGAGCAAACAGAACTCAGTAAAATAGTTCAGCAGAGTCACTAAAAAATGAACAAGGAAACAACAAAAATATAGAAATTATTTTTAAAAATTATTCTATTGGTTAAAGGTACAGTAACTGAAAGAATATCATATAGTTGGAATCATACAGTGTGTAGCCTTTTAGATTGGGTTCTTTCACTTAATAATATGCTTTTACAGTCCCTCCATGTCCTTTCACAGCTTGAAAGCTCATTTATTTTTAGTCCTGAATATTATCCTTGTCTGGATGTACCACGGCTTATTTATCCATTCATTTACTGAAGGACATCTTGGTTACTTCCATGTTTTGGCAATTATGAATAAAGCTGCTATAAATATGCATGTGCAGGTTTTTGTGTGGACATAAGTTTTCAACTCCTTAGGGTGAATACGAAGGAGCAAACTGCTGGATCACATAGTAGATTATCTCTAGTTTTGTAAGAAACCACCAAAATGTCTTCCAAAGTGGCTGTACCGTTTTGCATTCACCCTACCAATGAATGAGGATTTCTATTGCTCCACATCCTTGCCAGCATTTGATTTGGTCATGTTTTAGATTTTGACCATTCTAATAGGTGTGTAGTAGTATCTCATTTATTATTTTTGTTTTTTTTTTAATTAAGACTAATTTTTTAAAGAAGTTTAAAGTTCACAGCAAAATTGAGAGGAAGGTACAGAGATTTCCCATATACCCTCTGCCCCACACATGCATGTCTCCCCCATTATCAACATCCCTCACAAGATGGTATATTTGTTACAATTGATGAATCCACATTGGCACATCATAATCATCTAAACTCCATAGTTTATGTTAGGGTTCACTCTTTGTATTGTATATTCTATGAGTTTGGACAAATATATAATGACTTGTATCCATAATTATGGTTTTATATAGAGTATTTTCACTCCCTTAAAAATCTCCTGTGCACTCCCTATTCATCCCTTCCTCCAACTCACAACTCCTGGCAACCAAGCATCTTTTTCCTGTCTCCATAGTTTTATCTCTTCCAGAATCTCGTAAAGTTGGAATCATAGAATAGGTAGCCTTTTCAGATTGCCTTCTTTCACTTAGTAATATGCATTTAAGGTTCCTCCATGTCTTTTCACAGCTGGGTACCTCGTTTCTTTTTCACACTGAATATATTCCATTGTCTGGATGTACCACAGTTTATTTATCCATTCACTTACTTAGGGAAATCTTGGTTGCTTCCAGATTTTAGCGATTATGACTAAAGCTGCTACAAACATCTGCGTGCAGGTTTTTTTATGAACATAAGTTTTCAACTCTTTTGGGTAAATACCAAGTAGCATAATTGATAGATTGTATAGTATGTTTAGTTTTATAAGAAACTGCCAAATTATCTTCCAAAATGGCTGGACTATTTTGTAATTCCCACCAGCAATGAATGAGAGTTCCTGTGGCTCCACATGCTCACTAGGATTTGATGTTGTCAGTATTCCGGATTTTGGCCATTCTGATTCGTGTGTAGTGTTATCTCATTGTTTAATTTGCATTCCCTGATGAGACATGATGTGGAACATCTTTTCATACATTTATTTGCCATCTATACATTGCCTTTTTTTTTAATTGAGGTAATGTTGGTTTTTAACATTATATAGGTTTCACATGCTTTATAATTCAACATCTGCGTATACTACATCGTGATCACCACCAAAATGGTAGTTTCCATCTGTCACCATATAATTGATGCCCTTTACCCATTTTGCCTTCCCTCCACCCCCCTTTCCCCCTGGTAAACAGCAGTTTATTGTCTGCTTCTGTGACTTTGTTTTTGTTTTATTTGTTTGTTCATTCATTTTGTTTTGTTTTTTATATTCCACATATGAATGAAAACACACAGTATTTGTCTTCCTCTGTCTGAATTATTTCACTTAGCATAATACCTTCAAGTTCCACCCATGTTATTGCAAATGGCAAAATTTCATCTTTGTTTGTGTCTGGGTATTATTCTATACCACATCTTCTTTAACCATTCATCCATTGATGGGCTATTAGGTTGTTTCCATATCTTGGCTATTGTATAATGCTCCAATGAACATAGGGGTGCATATATCTTTTCATATTAATATTTTTATATCCTTCAGATAAATACTCAGAAGTGGAATAGCTGGATCATATGGTAGTCCTATTCTTAAACTTTTGAAGAATTTCCATACTGTATTTCATAATGGCTACAACAATTTACATTCCTACTAACAGTGTATGAGGGTTCCCTTTTCTCCACATATTCCCCAGCACTTGTTTCTTGTCTTTTTTGATAATAGCCATTCTAACAGGTATGAAGTGATATTGCATTGCGGTTTTGATTTGCATTTTGTTAATAATTAGAGGTGTTGAACATCTTTTCACGTGCCTGTTGGACATCTGTATGTTTTCTTTGGAAATTTGTCTATTCAAATTCTCTGCCCATTTTTTAATCAAGTTATTTGTTTTGTTGTTGTTGAGTTGTATGAGTCCTTTATATATTTTGGATATTAACTGCTCGCCGAATATATGATTTGCAAATATCTTCTCCCATTTGGTAGGTTGTATTCTCATTTTGTTGATGGTTTCTTTTGCTGTGCAGATTTTTAGTTTGATGTAGTCTCATTTGTTTATTTTTGCTTTTGTTTCCCTTGCCTGAGGAGACGTATCCAAGAAGATATTGCTAAGACTGATGTCAAAAAGCGTACCATGTGTTCTTCTAGGAGTTTTATGGTTTGAGGTCTTAAATTTAAATCTTGAATTCACTTTGAGTTCATTTTTGTGTATGGTGTAAGATAATGGACTAGATTAAATTTTTGGCATGTCATTGTCCATTTTTCCAAACACCATTTATTGAAGAGACTTTCCTTTCTCCACTGAATATTCTTGGCTCCATTGTCATAAATTGGTTGTCCGTATAGGTGTGGGTTTATTTCTGGGCTCTTGATTCTGTTCCATTTATCTATGTGTCTATTTTTCTGCAAATATCATACTGTTTTCGTTACTATAGAATTGTAGTATAGTTTAAAATTAGGGAATGTGAGACCTTAGGTTTTGTTCTTTTTCTCAGGATTGCTTTGGCTATTCTAGGTCTTTTATGGTTCCATACAAATTTGATAATTTTTTGTTCTATTTCTGTGAAAAATGCTACTGTGATTTTGATAGCAATTACATTGAATTTGTAGATTGCTTTTGGTAATATGGACATTTTTACAATGTTAATTCTTCCAATCCTTGAGTGTGGAATATCTTTCCATTTTTTTGTGTCTTCTTCCATTTCTTTCAGTAATGTTTTACAGTTTTCAGTGTACAGTGTTACTGTACAATGTTTCTTTCACCTCCTTGGTTAAATTTATTCCTAGGTATTTTATTATCTTTGTTGCAATTGTAAATGGCACTGTTTTCTTAATTTCTTTTTATTATAGTTTATAGTTAGTATACAGAAATGCAACAGATTTTGTATATTGATTTTATACCCTGCAGCTTAACTGTATTCAGCTATTATTTCTAATAGTTTTTTGTTAGAGTCTTTAGAGTTTCTTTATATAAAATCATGTCACCCACAAATACTGACAGCCTTACTTCTTCCTTTCTAATTTAGAGGCCTTTTATTTCTGTTTCTTCCCTAATTGCTCTGGCTAGGACTTCCAGTAGTATGTTAAATAAAAGTAGCAAGAGTGGGCATCCTTGTCTTGTTCCTCATCTTAGAGGAAAAGCTTTCAGTTTTTTACCATTCAGTATGATGTTACTGTGGGTTTGTCATATATAGCTTTATATTGTTGAGGTACTTTCCTTCTATACCAATTTTACTGAGAGTTTCTTTTTATCATAAATTGTTGTTGAATGTTGTCAAATGCTTTTTCTTCATCTATTGAAGGCATCATATGATTATTATCTTTTAATTTGTTAATGTGGTCTATCACATTGATTGATTTGCAGATGTTGAACTATCCTTGCATCCCTGGAATAAAGCCCATTTGATCATTTTGATGTATGATCCTTTAAATGTACTGTCATATTCGGTTTGCTAATATTTTGTTGAGAATTTTTGCATTTAGGTTCATCAGAGATATTGGCCTATAATTTTCTTTTTTTGTGTTGTCCTTGTCTGGTTTTGGTATCAGGGTAATGCTGGCCTCATAAAATGAGTTAGGAAGCATTCTACCCTCTTCAATTTTTTGGAAGAGTTTAAGAAGGATAGGTATAAAATCTTCTTTGAATGCTTGGTAAAATTCACCAGTGAAGCCATCCGGCCCCGGACTTTTGTTTTTTCGGGAAGTATTTAATGTTTCAATCTCCTGACTACTGATCAATCTATTCAGATTTTCTGTTTCTTCATGGTTCAGTCTTGGAAGGTTGTATGATTCTAAGAATTTATCCATTTCTTCTAGATTTTCTAATTTGTTGGCATATAGGTATTTGTAATAGTCCCTTGTGACCTTTGTATTTCTGTGGTATCCAATGTAACTTCTCTTTTTTTCTGATTTTATTTATTTGAGACTTCTCTCTTTTTTCTTAATGAGTCTAGCTAAAGGTTTATCAGTTTTGTTTATTTTTTCAAAGAACCAGCCCTTAGTTTCACTGATCTTTCCTATTGTCTTTTCAGTCTCCATTTCATTTATTTCCACTCTGATTTTTATTATTTCCTTCCTTCTACTGACTTTGGGCTCCTTTGGTCTTCTTTTTCTAGTTCCTTTAGGTGTAAGGTGAGATTGTTTGTTTGAGATTTTTCTTGTTTCTTGAGGTGGGCCTGTATTGGTGTAAACTTCCCTTTTAGTACCACTTTTGCTGCATCCCATAAATTTTGGTATGTCGTATTTTCATCTTCATTCGTCTCCAGGTACTTTTTGGTTTCTCCTTTCATTACTTCATTGACCAATAGTTGTTCTGCAGCATGTTGTTTAATCTCCATACATTTGTGATTTTTCTTCTTGTAGTTGATTTTTAGTTTCATACTGTTGTGGTTGGAAAAGATGCTTGATATGATTTTAATCTTTTTAAATTTATTAAGACTTGTTTTATGTCCCTTCATATAATCTAACCTTGAGAATGTCCCAAATGCACTTGAGAGAATGTATAGTCTGCTTTTGGATGGAAAGTTCAGTATATATCTGTTAATTCCATCTGGTCTAATATGTCATCTAAGGTCGATGTTTCCTTATTGGCTTTTCATCTGAATGATCTACCCATTGATATAAGTGGGGTGTTAAATTCCCTTACTGTTATTGTTTCTGTCAATTTCTCTTTTTAGGTCTGTTAATAACTGCTTCATATATTTTGGTGCTCCTATGTTGGACTCATATATATTAACAAATGTTATGTCTTCTTAATGGATTGTACCCTTTACCATTATATAAACTCTATCTTTGTCTCTTGTTACCTTGTTTAACTTGAAGAATTTTTTGTGATATAAGTATAGCTACACCTGCTTTCTTTTGGCTACCATCTGTTTGGAGTATCACCTTCCACCCCTTCATTTGAGCCTATGTTTGTCTTTAGATCTGAGAAGGCAGAATTTAGTTGGGTCTTGTTTTTTAATTCATCCAGCTACTCTGTGCCTTTTGATTGGTGAGTTCAATCCATTTACATTTAGAGTGATTATTGATATATGAGGACTTACTACTGCCACTTTATCTTTTGTTTTCTGGTTGCTCTATATTTTCATTGCTTCTTTTCCCTTGTGTTTCTGTTTGCCGTTTTAGTTTGATGGTTTTCTGTGATGTTTTTCTCAGTTTCCTCTGTTTTTATGTTTCATGTCTCTGCTCTAGATTTTTGTTTTGTGGTTACCATGAAGTATGTATACAACATCTCATAGATAAAATAGTTTTTTTTCTGCTGATAGCATTTTATCTTCATTTGCCTATACAGGTTCCATCCTTTTCCTCCTCCCTTTTTATGTTTTTGTTGTCACAAATTATCCCTTTTTATGTTGTGGGTTCATTATCACATTGAAGTAACTTTAGCTATTTTTTATGCTTTTTTTCCTCTTTTATTTTATTGCTATAATTAAATATTTAACACCCTATTCTGTAATAACCTTGCAGTTTCCTGGTTCTGTTTATCACTTTACTCAAGGCTTTGTGTACTTCTGCATTTTTGTTTCTGGCAAAAGAGCTCCTTTCAACATTTCTTATCAGGCAGATCTGGTGACGGTGAATTCTCTGAGCTTTTGTTTGTCCGGGAAAGCCTTTTTTTCCTCCCTCTTTTCTGAAGGATAGATTTGCTAGATAGAGTATTCTTGGCTGGCAATTTTATCTTTCAATATTTTGAATATGTCGTTCTACTCTCTCCTGGTGCATAGGGTTTCTGCTGAGAAATCTACTAGTGACCTAATGGGAGTTCCTTTGTAGGTCACTCTCTTTTTTTCCCTGACTGCCTTTAAAATTTTTTCTTTATCATTGACTTTTCACAGTTTTAATATAATGCATCTTGGAGAAGATCTTTTTGTGTTAAGATAATTAGGTGTTCTATTAGTTTCATAAACTTGTATATCCAGTTCCTTCCCTACGTTTGAGAAGTTCTCCACTGTTATTCCTTTAAATATGCTCTCTGCTCTCTTCCCTCTTTCTTCTCCTTCTAGGATATGCATTATCCTTATGTTGCTTTTTCTAATGGAGTCAGATATTTCTCATAGAATTTATTCATTTATTTTTTGACGTTAGCTCTCTCTCCTCTTCCACCTTAATCATTTGTAGATTTCTATCTCCAAGCTTGCTAATTCTCTCTTCCATATGGTCACTTCTATTTCCAATGCTTTCTGTTATGTTCTTCATCTCATTTATTGAATTCTTCAGCTCCAGAATAACTGTTTTGTTCTTTTTTTAGAGTTTCAATCTCTTTGGTAAGGTAGTCCCTCTGTTCATTAATTTTATTCCTGAGCTCATTGAGTTTCTTGTAGCTTTCTGAGTTTTCTTGTAGCTCATTGAGTTTCTCCATGACAACTATTTTGAATTCTCTATCAGTTAGACTGCAATCTTTATGACTTCAAGGTTGGTTTCTGGAGAATTGTCATTTACTTTTTGTTATATCATGTTACTGTAATTTTTCATGGTGCTTGGTGAGCTGTTCCTCTGATGACACATTTATTGTAGCAAACATATTTATTATTTAGGTAAGGCTTTGTTTACTCTGATTCTGAGATGCTTCTAGTTATATCTGAGAGCCAGCACTTTCCTCCTTTACTGCCTCTGCCAGAGGCATCATCAGTGCCCTCATTGTGCTTCTTGTGCCTCCAAGGTCTCTGGTACGTTTCGTTCCCAGGGTACCTGCAGTTGTGGCTGCTGCCACCAGGGTAACCAGGCTGGTGAGAGCCTCTGCTGCTTCTGGGGTCACAGGTACCACCACCATGGTGAGGGGAGAAAGAGGGTGAGGCATAACCCACAGTCATGGACACCTCTGCAGTGTCTGGGGTTATCAGGTTTGCAGAAGGCACCACCACAGCAAGTGGGGAACCAGGGTTGTGGGTGCCACTGTAGCTGAAGGGGACTGGGGTTACGGGCTCTGCCACCACTGCTCCCCAATTCCCTATGGCCTCGGGTACTGCAATGACCAGGGGGCTGAATTCACATGCACTTCCTCCACTGCTATTCCTGGGTTTTCTAGGGGTGCTGGCACTGCCACTGCAGGGGATGTCAGGTTCATGAGTATTTCCACCACAGACAGCGAGGCCAGGGTCACAGGAGCTGCTACCACTGTGGTATTTTTCTCAGTGAGTATAAGGGGGTACCTCAGTAATGGAGGCCACCACAGTTCCTGGAGCCTCCAGTCACAGGGACCACCATGACTCATGGGGCCTCAGGTCGCAGGCACTGCTGCTGCAGCTGAGGAAGGGAAAGTGGTTAAGTTGAGAGCACCACTGCATGACTGGAAGCTCAGGTCAGGCACTACCACCTCTGCCAAGAGCACCGGGGTCTTGGATGTAGCCCTCATTGCCAAGAAGGCCAGGGTTGTGGGTGCCACCACCACTAGCAGAGGAGGGGAGGGCTGGGTCACAGTCGCCACTGTGGTTCTTGGAGCCTCTGGTCTCCAGAGCCATTGCCACAGCTTTCCTGGTTCTGTCACATCAACAAACTCCAGTCCTCTCACCTCCACGTGTACAGATGTATGGATGTCTCAGGTATTCTGGTGTGCTGTGCACAGCATCCTTTTTTGATCTACAGATGTCTTACTGATCATAACTTAGAGGGGAGAGACAAAGGAAACAACTCACGCCCCCATGATGCTGACTACCCTCTGTATATCATCTTTGGTAAGGTGTCTGTAAGGTCTTTGGTCCATTTTTTAATCAAGTTGTTTGCTTCTTCTATTAGAATATTCAGACTTCCTTTCATATTTGGGGTATACTTTATCAGATACATCTTTTGCAAATATTTTGCACCAGTCTGTGTCTTTTTGAGAACTAACCTTCTACTTCAAAACAAAATAATAAAAAAACACATTTGGATGAGAAGAGCTTGGGTGTTCTTTTATTTTCATGTTTTACACAGAGGGACATTCATAATTTTTCTTTTGAATGGATTACAATGCTTATTTTAGAAATTCATTTCTTGTGTCTACTATAAATACATTATGCTTGTATTAGAAGAAAATTAACACAGAGAATAATATAAATAGACAATGGAAGAGTTGGAAAAAGGGAGGATTTTGAAGTAACAGAGATTAGCAAGAACAGGCAGTCATACCTCAATCTATGATTTCAAAGCACAAGAAGAGATAGTATTAAGAGCTGGGGAATTTCTTCAAGAGTGAGAACCACAGTGGGGTTTGCCCACTAGCTGCTAGAACCAAATAGAGAAACACCAGAAGATGCATATTGAAAGAGAAAGAAATTCCCTCTCTTCACATATCCTCAGTTCTGCCGTTGTCCTGTGAAAGCACCAGAGACAATAGGTCAATGCATGAGGGCAGCTGGATTTGGCCCACAGGCTATAGTTGGATGACCACTAATCTAGAATGTACAAAGATTCCTCAACAAACATTTTGGGAAAGAAAGAATCTTTCATAAAAATTTCCAAGACTTCCCACAATCATGTTCTGTGCCTTTCAAAATGTTCTTAGAGATCCTAGTTTATTCTGATAATATTTCCCTTTAGCTAGAAAAACTTTCTTTGGCATGTCTTAGAGCGCAAATTTGGCATTATGCACTCACTTGTTTTCCTTTATTTGAAAAGTTCCTTATTTTGCGTTCAATTCTAAAGTATATTTTTCTGGATATAGCATTTTGGTTTGATCCCCTCCTACCCTTAAGCACTTTAAAGATGTTGTTCCATTGTCTTCTGGTTTGAATTGTTTCTGACAAAAAGTCTAAGCTCTAAGTTGTATTTGTTTGGATGTGATGTCCCTTTTCCCCTCTTGCTACCTCACCAATGTTCTTTTGTTGACTCATTTTCAGAAATTTTATTCTCATGTGCCTTCACTGAGTTTTCTTTGTGTTTATCCTACTTGGGTTTTGTGAATTTTCTTGCATCTGTGTGTTTACAGTTGTCATCAACTTTGAAAATATTTTGCTCATTATAGTTTCTAGTATTTTTCTGGCCCCTCCTCTTCCAATTACATTTGTAATATTTTCTCAGTTCTCACTGAATGCACATTTTCTTTCCTTTTTAACCCTAAGCTTATGTTTGATTTGTTTTTGTTGCTATGTATTCAAATCTAAAATCTTTCCTTCTTGATACGTTTCCTTCTTCACAGGAATTACAGTCATTCACTGGTTATTGTCCAATAACTGAACATAGTTGGTTCTTATATTTTTTCCAGAGTTTAGTTTTTTGTTATGGAAGGCAAATCCTGTGGTAGTCATTCTTTCATGAGAAGATGTGGAAACATCTTAAATTCATTATTTTTTAAATATTAAATGACATTTACATTTGTAGTATAAACACACACTTCAGTGAGATTTTATTATTCTTTATATATTGAAGTATTTTATTTGTTAATATTCAGCTTAGAATTTTTGAAGTTAAATTTAGGAGAGATTTATCTATAATTTTTTATTTTAATGTCTATATGATGCTTATGACAGACTCATAAATACAGTCAGAAAGTATTTCCTTTATGAGTATTCCTGAAAGAGTTTATGCAAGAATGGTCTTATTTCTTTCTTAAATATTTGGAAGTAAACACTGGTGAAGCCATTTAGGCAAAGACCATTCTTCATGGGAAGATTACTAATAAAAATTTAATTTAATAGATGTTATAAAATTTATATTTCTCTTTATACATCATTTTGTTCTGTTTAAAATAATTTTATTTTAAAAATCATCGATATTTGGTAAAAATATTGTTTACTACATTCTTTTTTAATATCAGGAGGATCTGTAGTGATATCCCATTTTTCATTCCTGTTCCTTTTGATTTAAGTTTCCTGGTTTACCTTTGTTAAGTTGCCTAGGTTTTTACTAATCTTTCTTACTAAAGTCTTACTAATCGTTCAGAGAATCAATGTTAAGCCCCGTGACTATTCTATATTATTCACATTTTTTCAATTTAATTAATTTTTATTTACATTATTTACCTTCTTGTATTTTTTGTTTTGACTTGTTTTGTATTTTATATTATAACATAGATTAAACTACTTATGTTCCTGCTTTTCTCCTTTATATACCTACAAGGCTTTGTATATCCATCTAAGTACTTTCTTTTCTGCGCCCAAGAAGTTTATATATATCATAATTTAGTTTGATATCTTTTTGGTACACGTATTCTTAGGAAGTGTTTATGTTTAATTTCCACACCCACAGAGTTTTCAGTTATCTAGGTGTTATTAATTTCCATATTAAGTTGAAATGATCAAACAACATTCACTGAATGATTTCAATCTTTGAATTTGTTGAGGGTTTCTTTATTTCTTGTCTATTGTGAATGTCAATAGGGCTTTCTTATGTCTATAAAAGCAGTAGCATGTTGTTATTGTTAATGCTATTGTAGGAATTTTAAAGATGACAAAAAATATATTGGATTCAGGTACACTTTATAGATAAGATATCGAAGCTCTACCCCATGTGCTTTCTAGTTGGAAATATTAGAAAGTTAAAGTGTCTCCTGCTAATAGGTTTCTTGACGCAGATTTTGTTTTACCGATTAGATCCATACAAACTCAGAATTTGGAAGGGGATTGGCTTTTTTCCTTTTGAGTTTTTCTACCAGTCAGGAAGGCTGTGGAAAAAAGTAGGTTTTTTCTGCAATATTGCTGAGTCTCCAAATTCATAGAGAAGCTATTTTGATGGATGAGGAAGTAGTGAATTCTCTTTGCTTCTATATATCTGATCCCTGGATCAGAGTTATGGTGATGTGTCTTTATATCATCCCTCCGATGGTAGCCTTCTTTGTGACATAATCCTATATTGCTCTAAGGGTCATTACAAGAGTGTCAGCCAGAAGTTCTTCTAGCCTTTCCTAATTTGATAGGCCTCAATGCACATTAATGAACAACTTTCTGTTTAAAATACCTAGACTGCTTTCTCTTCCCACACTGACGTCTCTTTTACTAATATTGTATTATAACAAGGAGAACTTCTGCCTCCATATCATCTTGCTATCTGTACTCCAAAGAAAATCCAGAGATATTCTAGAAATAATTTTGAATTAAAAGATAAAATTTCTAGAAATAGAATTACAATTAGCTTATGGAAATATTGAGGAAAAGATGACATCCGTATAATATTAGGCTCATTAAATAGAGTATTATGTCTTTGGTTTAAATATAGTCTTTTATTCACACAGTAGGTTTTAAGGAGTTTTTAAATACAGGTCTTGATATTATATAAATATTGTTACTAATGATTCTTTTTAAATTTTATGGAATGCTATTATTTCTTCCATTATATTTTCTGTCTAGTATTTAAATAAACGACAGCATGGAATTAGGAAAACTTAATCTGACCTTAAGTTTCTGATCTAGAGGGCATTTGTCATATCATGATATATGTCTGCATTAAGAAATACAGGTAAATCATAATTTGTAGTGAATTTTTGTCTTTTTTTAAATCATAGGAAATGTAATTTACTACATAATTTAAAATATTCATTTATCTAAAACTTTTCCCATAGTGTACAAACTTTTCAATGTTTATCTATGCCTATCAATTTGTATGCTGTGAAAATTATCAGAAAGTATTTCTTTGTCAATGAAGAGAATGAAGTTCAGAAAACTTCCCAAAGGATACACACAACCAGAGAAGAAAAACTTCCTTGTACTTGGACTATTATTAGACTGTCTGTTTGTATCTGAGTTACTGCAGTCCTCGTGGACAACAGCCCTGGAGCCTACACTCATGTCTCCATAATTGACTCTATGATTATTCTTCTCCCAGTGGAATCCATCACAGAGGATGAGCAAAACCTCAATGCTGAAATATCTGAAAAAAGATTTCACAGGAATGAAAATAACTAAGGCCGTCACAACCAACCACTGTTGATACTGTCCTAGATGATCATGAACTCTGGATGACGCAAGGTTCTATGCTCCTTAAATACCCATGGTTATCCCATTATTCTTATTGTAAGACGTATAAAGTATATGAGAATTCAGGAAGCAACATTCCTTTATACGTATATTCCTTGTCCTGACTGAAGAGTGAGATCTATTAAATTGACACACTTTCATAGAAAGTCATCTATTGCAGTGTAAGGATTAGAATGTTCACCAGCTTCTCTCTCTGCTTCAAAAAAAAAGAGAGGCTAAATGGTTACGGCATTTTTTAATTAAGCAACTACTCATGGAAATGAAATATTTGTGAAGAGGCAATAAAAATGCATCTATTTGGGAGAATGGTCTGGATCTGAGAAAAATGAATATATATTTGGAAATAGCTTTAGAGAATTTTACTTTAGCCTTAATGATTTTTGATGTTATTAATTTAACAAACCAATAACGTCTATTTTTATTCTATTTTCAAAGATGGCTAAAGTAATAATGGAAACTAAATAGACCGACGTAAATTAAGGTAAAAATGTTTTTAAATATATTTAACTCTGTCATGTAATGATTCAAATACTGCTTGGCTATCATAATTGCTACAAACACTATCAAAGAGAGTATATGTAATACTTCTATTTTAGATTGTATGTAATTCCTTTTAATAAAGATAATTCTACAACTATAATTATATTGAGAATACAAATTCAAAATGTGAGTAAATTGAGACAACAAATTATGCTACATTCCTGCTGAACTCGCTGCAAATGTATGATTTAAATACAATAACCAAATAACTTCTTTTACTGCTTAAGAGAATAGGTCTCAGGAGCCCAGTATTATCTAATGCAAATTCTTGATTCTACATGACATTAAAATTATTTTATGTGCAATATTTAATTAAGCTGTAAATAATTTATTTCTACATGTAACAGAATATTTATATCACTAGAATCAAAGCCAAGAGTTCATTTATTTGCATTGTGCCTCTCAGCAGGTTTCTGCCATGGGTGACAGGAGAACAAACAATCACTCAGAAGTGACTGACTTCATTCTTGTAGGCTTCAGGGTCCGCCCAGAGCTGCACATCCTCCTCTTTCTGCTATTTCTGCTCGTATATGCCATGGTCCTCCTGGAGAATGTTGGGATGATGACCGTTATAATGACTGATCCCCGGCTGAACACACCAATGTATTTCTTCCTAGGCAACCTCTCCTTCATTGATCTCTTCTATTCATCTGTTATTGCACCCAAGGCTCTGATCAACTTCTGGTCTGAGAGCAAGTCCATCTCCTTTGCAGGCTGTGTGACCCAGCTCTTCCTCTTTGCCCTCTTCATTGTGACTGAGGGATTTCTCCTGGCAGCCATGGCTTATGACCGCTTCATCGCCATCTGCAACCCACTCCTCTACTCTGTCCAGATGTCAACACATCTCTGTATGCAGTTGGTGGCTGGTTCCTATTTTGGTGGCTGCATCAGTTCTGTTCTTCTGACTAGCGTGACATTTACTTTATCCTTTTGTGCTTCTCGGGCCATTGACCACTTTTACTGCGATTACCGTCCCCTTCAGAGGATTTCTTGTTCTGATCTCTACATTCTTAAGATAATTTCCTTTTTCTTATGCAGCATTATTATTTTGCCTACCATAATTGTCATTATCGTGTCCTACATGTATATTGTGTCCACAGTGCTAAAGATACGCTCAACTGAGGGACGTAAGAAAGCCTTCTCCACGTGCAGCTCCCACCTAGGAGTCGTGAGTGTGCTGTATGGTGCTGTCATTTTTATGTATGTCATCCCCGACAAATTTCCTGAGCTGAGTAAAGTGGCCTCCTTATGTTACACCTTAGTCACTCCCATGTTGAATCCTTTGATTTACTCTCTGAGAAACAAACATGTCAAAGAAGCTCTGAGAAAGATCCTGGGGAAAAAAATATTTTTAGTTAATCCTATTTTAACATTGATATAACTGAAAGCCCTGGATGTTATGACAACTTTGGGAAGCACTGATGCAAAGAATGTACCCATTGTTCTTAGAAATATTTAATTGTAGCTAGTTTATTTATTTGAATTCCATGTACTTAACAGCTGAAGAATACTTTTGTATTATATTTTGCCTGACTGTTGATGTTGAAGTGGAATGGTTTTCTCCACATCATCTTCATTTGGGCTAAAGATAATGATTGCCAGGTCATTTGTTTTTAAGAAAAATGTATTCCACATTTGCTGCTGGGTCTCTCAGGATGTTATTCGGGATGTGTTGTTTATCTTGAGTCAGTAACACGTTATGTGGATATGTATGTAATTGGTAGAGGTAACAAAACTTAATTGACATAATAAGCAGACAGAACAAAATATCAGATTTACTGAAGAAATCTTTTTGAGTGCTTAGTGAGAGAATCAGATACTCTGCAGTGCACAGAGTCCTAAGAATGACATGTGAGTCCCTCTTAATTGTCCAGAGGCTGAATGAGTGATACATTTATTTCACTGTTTCTCTGAATTGGATAAATTATTCTTGAAAATTCTCCCTTTTCACAAAGAAACTGTAATGATAATAAACCAAAAGTAAAGATAGCTCATTTTTTACTGTATATGCCTTTGCGAGAATTAATTCATCAAATTTATATTTATTGAATTTTGATGCACTCTTTGCCCTGTGAACATCCCCAGGAATAAATAATTTCTATACTTAACCTCACAATCAAATGAGGGGAAAATAGTTGAATAGAGAACTAACCTGCCACATGGTAAACTCGATGAAATAACATATATAGAAAATACAAAGGGAGTGGAGTCTCTAAAGGTGAGTGGTCTTAATGGTCAGGGAAAACTTCCTAAGCATATTTTTAAAAATAAATAGAAGTGAGCAAGATGAAAGAGACAGGTTTTTGTGCAAAGGAAAATAAATAACTATATAGTGAACTGCATGAAGTTTAATAAGTGATTTAATGCACAAGACAGGGAGTGAGAGATGAGACTTAAAAGGGAAATCATGCAGATCCATATGACAAACCAAAGAAGATGACCTTTATTCTGTAGGCAGGGGGTAAGCGTTGGGGATTTTTAGGAAAGGCGGCATTGTGTTCAAATTGGCATTTTACAAAAATCACACTGGTAACTTTGTGGAAGATCAATATTCACAGGGAGAAGATGGTAGTCACAGAGAGTGTGTGGTCATCCAAGTAAGAGCTTGTGGTGGCTTTAACAAAGGCAGTCTTGTTAGAGATAGTGAAGAGAAGGACTCTGTTTAAAATGGCAGGTAAACTAAGCTGAATGTTGATCGATGGTTGAGGAAATGAGAATGAGGGAGCAGTGAATAATGACTTCTAATGTTTGAGCATCTGTGACAGGGGACACACTACCTCATAAAATGAGGAGGAAAATATAAGAGTAGTAAGAGTCAATTGCTAATGTAAGAGTTCAGAAAATAAGCTCAGGAGTCAGAAGGAGTTTTCAGATCCTGTGTCTGCCTCTGTAGCTTTGGCACAAGTTCCAGGCTATCTCTGCACTTTCATTTCCTCACGTAAAATGGGTGCATAACAGCATCTACATCTTAGAGTTACTTGAAGGACTAAATTATATAAATATGGTATAAATTCATTAATCTATATATTTAACAGCTGCCAGATTTGTTCTTTCCTTATGCCCTCAATATCATAGCGTGTTAAGTCTGAGAGAGGAAGACAATAATTTTCCCTTTCCTTTTCCTCTCTACCATGGAATTCCCATCTCCCATCTCCAAGCTGACCTATGTTTTAATTTCCATAGACAGATCTTGAGAAACTGCTAACTTCATTGTTTCTTTCTTTCTGCTGAGAATAGAAAAGATAGAAAAATGACAGAAAAAAATGAACAGAGTCCCCATTTAGATGCAAAATAGTAACTTACCATCAAATATTATCCTATTTATCTCTCTACCCATATCTTTCTTTAATAATCCTCTCATACTTTAACAAATGTCTCCTCTTTCACCCACATTTTTTAAAATATGGATTGCTGGGGAAAACAGGGGAGTCACTAGGTAGAAAACCTTTATGAAGATTTTCAGGTAAGTGGTCACTGTGTCTTGTCTCCCTCCTGAGATGAAGCAGTAAGATGTGTAGGTTGAAAGAGGCACATTTTACTAACCCTCCTCTGGGAGCACAATGCAGAATCCTTCAGGTAGCAATCTGAGTCCTGTAAGGGAACATGCCTGCAATAAAAAAGGCTCCTGATTCTTCATTATTCCAGCCAGAAACATGGTCTTTGTTCATTGGCTATTAGTAATCTTATAGAAAACTCATAAAGAAATCCTAACAACCACCATGAGACTCCACATATACACATAAATATAAACATAATCATAGTCTCCCTCTCTCTCTTTCTCTCTCTCGTCTCTGTCTCTCTCTCACACACACACACACACCAGGATACCTTTGAGAAAAAAAAACAAGAATGGTCACTGACTAAATCACCTCCTAGAGCAATATATGCCCAATGTCATTCAGCTGACTCAGGCTGAGATAGAGACCTCACCATAAGAGGCTATGCATAGTATGTTATCTTTACTACATATTTTTCATTGCTGACTTTTGCTTCCTTTCCTCTGTTCAAGTAATTGCTGTCATTGCTACAGGAATTAAATTCAGGTATATTCTGTTCTCCCTCCTATTTGGAACTCACTTTTCTCATTTTACTTTTGACTCAAGGAGAATGGATGTGCTGTGCAGAGTAAGTTCTGAAAGGAGAGATGAGATTGAAAAATAATAATAAAAGCCAGCATGTAAATATAAAGTAATTAAAATGTACACATTCATACATATGTATATATATGATTCTCTAAATATGATGTGTGCATTATAAGACTGCTTATAAAATTATCAAAGGTGTAGGACAAGTCAAGTATAAAGTCATTTTAATAACGTCTAACTAACTTTTTGATTTGGGAATTACTAGTTATTTTTTCTAAAAACACCCCTATCTAAAACGTTATGCACATAAGGAACTTCTTCAAACTGATCTACTTGACTACCCATTAAATTTGTCATTACAGCTTGACGGTGGTGTTGAGGACCTCTAAAGTTTTCTAAATGTAAATGATAGTGTTTAGCTCCAGTTCCAGAACAGTTGAACACAGGCTTTACCTAGAATGAAAGGCAGACCATACTAACAGTAGACTCCAAAGCTCTCCTCAAGTGAACTGACTTTTTTTGGAACAAGTGTGGGAATGTTCAAGCACAAGTGAACTCTCAAACATAACAAATATTTGGTGATAAGCAATTAAGAGGAGGCTGGTAGCTCCAAGAAAGCAAAAAACTGCTGATCAACATTACCAGAGAGACCAGGCAAGGAGACAGGTAAAAAGGGCTCCTCTGTAGCTGAAACAAACCTCAAAGACTGGCCTTAAAGACTATCCTTACAAAGGGGACCAAATTTATTTGGATCAGGCTATAGAACAATATATGTCCCAGATGTTTTCAAAACAATAGAACAAGAAGAATTAGTGGAGTCTATCTGCTGGGTAGGAAACCTACAGAGGCACAACACTCCACAAAATGACCAGGGGAAGACACAGCCAAAGGAAGCCCTGATAAAACCACTGTCATCCAAGAGTAACTGTGCACAAGCCTAAGGTTGTGCCTCTGAGAAGGGACACCAGAGGCTTCTCAGAGCAAACAGAATTCAATAAAATAGTCCAACAGAGTCACGAAAAAATGAACAAGACTTTAATTTTTTAGAGAAGTTTAAGGTTCACAGCAAAATTGAGAGGAAGGTACAGAGATTTCCCATATACCCTCTGCCCCACGCATGCATAGCTTCCCCCATTATCAATATCTCCCACACAATTGGTATCTTTGTTACAATTGATGAACCTACATTGACACATCATCATCATCTAAAATCCATAGTTTATGTTAGGGTTCACTCTTGGTGTTGTATATTCTGTGAGTTTGGACAAATATATAATTACATGTATCCATAATTATGGTTTTATATAGAGTATTTTCACTGCCCTTAAAATCTCTGTGCTCTGCCTCTACATCCCTTCCTCCATCCCACAAGCTCTGGAAACCACTTATTTTTTTCCTGTCTCTGTACTTTTGCCTTTTCCAGAATGTCATAAAGTTGGAATCACACTATGAGTAGCCTTTTCAGATTGGCTTCTTTCACTTAGTAATATGCATTTAAAGTTCCTCCATGTCCTTTCACATCTTGATAGCTCATTTCTTTTTAGTGTTGAACAATATTCCATTATCTAGATGTACCATGGTTTATTAATCCATTCATTTACTGAAGGAAGTCTCGGTTGCTTCCAAATTTTAGCAATTATGGTTAAAACTGCTATAAACATCTGTGTGCAAGTTTTTGTATGGACATAAGTTTTCAACTCCTTTGGGTAAATGCCAAGCAGCATAATTGCTGGATCATATAGTAAGAATAGGTTTAGTTTTATAAGAAATGGCCAAATTGTCTTCCAAGGTGATTGTACTATTTTGCAATTCCCGCTAGCAATGTGTAAGAGTTCCTGTTGCTCCACATGCTCACCAATATTTGACGTTGTCAGTGTTCTGGATTTTGGCCATTCTTATAGGTGTGTAGTGGTGTCTCATTGTTGTTTTAATTTGCACTCCCTGATGACAGATGATGCGGAACATCTTTTCATTTGTTTCTGTGCCATCTGTATAATCTCTCAGGTGAGGCATCTGTTAAGGTCTTTGGTCCATTTTTTTTTTTTTTTTTTTTGTGAGGGAGATCAGCCCTGAGCTAACATCCATGCTAATCCCCCTCTTTTTGCTGAGGAAGACCAGCTCTGAGCTAACATCTATTGCCAATCCTCCTCCTTTTTTATCCCCAAAGTCCCAGTAGATAGTTGTATGTCATAGTTGCACATCCTTCTAGTTGCTGTATGTGTGATGCGGCCTCAGCATGGCCAGAGAAGCAGTGCACGCCCAGGATCCGAACCCGGGCCGCCAGTAGTGGAGTGCATGCACTTAACCACTAAGCCACGGGGCCGGCCTTGGTCCATTTTTTAATCAGGTTGTTTATTTTCTTATAGTTGAGTATTCAGAGTTCTTTGTATATTCTGGATATCCTTTATCAGATATGTCTACTACAAACATTTTTACCCAGCCTATGTCTTTTTTTCTCATTCTTTGACAGTGTCTTTCACAGAGCAGAAGTTTTTAATTTTAGTGAAGCCCAACTTATCAATTCTGTCTTTCATGGATTGTGCCTTTGGTGTTTTATCTAACAAGGCATTGCCATATGCATGATCATCTAGATTTCTTCTATGGTATCTTCTAGGAATTTTATAGTTTTGTGTTTTACACTTAGATTTATGATCCGTTTGAGTTAATTTTTGTGACTGGTATAAGGATTATACCTAGGTTCACATTTTTGCATGTGGATGTCCAATTGTTCCAACACCATTTGGTGAAAAGACTATCTTTTCTCCCTTATATTACCTTTGCTCCTAGAGCAGTTGACTATATTTATGTGGCTCTATTTTTAGTCTCTCCATTCTGTTCCATTGATCTGTTTTCATTCTTTCACTGATACCACACTGTCTTGATTACTGTAGCTGTAGTCAGTCTTGAAGTTGTGCAGTGTCAGTGCTCTGATTCTGTTCTTCTCCCTCAATATTATGTTGGCTATTCTGTATCCCTTGTGTCTCTGAATTTAGCTTCAATATCTAAAGTTTGTCAATATCTACCTAATAACTTTCAGGGATTTTGACTGGGATTTCATTGAATGCATAGATCAAGTTGGGAAGAACTGACATCAGGACAATATTAAATCTTCCTCTCCATGAACATAGAATATCTCTCCATTTATTTAGGTTCTTTGATTTCCTCCATTACAGTTTTATCGCTCTCCTCCTACAGATCTTGTACATATTTTGTAAGACTTATACATAAGCATTTTATTTGGACGGGGTGGGGGGTGCTAATATAAATGGTATTTTGTTTTTAATTTTAAATTCCACTTCAATTTTAAATTCCAGGTACCTGAGCCGGATGACACCCACCGTCAGATACTTCTGCAGGATGTAAACATTGACGACCGCCACCGAGACGCCCCGGCGCTGCTCTCCCGCCTGCAGGGCCTCCAGAACCATGCGCAGCAAGAGAGGGTGGCAGCGCGGCACTTGGACGCTGCTATGGCTTGTGGCTGACTTTTCAGACCCAGACGATGCAGGTAACCCCACCGTGGAGGTCGTGAAGGTTGACAAGGTCGAGGTGTCGCTGGAGGCAACACTCCCGGGAGCCATTGCACAGGCAGATGCAGCCAGAGATGCAGGTGGCCGGCACCCTCCCCCAGGCGTCCGCTGTAAGTTTTTTGTAGATGTTCTTTTTAAAGTTGGGGAAATTTCTCTCTATTCCTAGTTTGCTGAGAGCTCCTTTGCTGTTAATCTGTTTGCACCATCACCAGACACATCATTCAATTTCAAAAATGGTGAGACACGCCTCCTTTGGTATATTCTCCTCCTACTGATCAGTTAATATGTTTTGTGTATTTTGCCAATAATTTTTTTAATCAGCCTTTTTTCATTTACATTGGCACACTTCAAGCCCACATCAATAACATGAAATGATACAGCAGTTTCCCTGACTCCGATCTTATCCCTTTTAAATATATCTTCCACGCAGCCCTGAACATTTTCCCTGATTACCAACCACCTGCTCTCAGGTACTCACATTGCAATCGCTGTTTGTCCTTGGCATACACATCTCTGGATTTTAATTGTCTGTCCAAAGATATGACTTTCAAACTAAATTGTAAGCTCCCTAAAGAATGAGGTTATTTATACAGGAGCCTACCACAAGACCAGAATATATTACACAGGTAGTCAATAAAATTAATCAAATAAATATTAAGAGACATAGATGAGTGGATTTTGGATCACACTGTATTATGATGACTGCCTTGCTTCTAGACTTTTATTAAATATTACTCATAGTAATTCACACAGGAAAAATTTATGAAGATACAAATTGAGGGAATGATTTCTCGAAAGTGTTTGCATGTCCTATCTTCTACTTTGATTCTTTAAATTAGATTCCAGCAACTAATGCCTCCGAGTATTCCACAATACCTGTCACACTCAATATACAATTTTCCAAGATAATATACACAGTGAAGATTACTTATTGTTTCCTATTATTATTACTTCTTCTTGATATAATATGTATAAAATACTTGATTCAAAGTGAAAATTCACTTTGCTAAAGACGCTAGTTATAAAATTGCAAAATATTTTATTTTTAAAAAAAGATGGGAATTATTGTAAACGATCAATGGTTGCATGTAAGGGGAAAAGGAATCCAAAGACAAAAACCAGAGAAAATACTGTTTAGAAGTAATAATAAAATATGAATATAGTGTTCAGCAGAATGCCATAAACATAAATAGAAATCAATTTGTGAAATAAAATGTTATTTGAAATCAACGGGAGGATTCACCCTGAAAAACACTTCTCTAACGTCCAGGACATCGACCATATCCAGGATGTTCAGGATTAACAATGTCTCATGGGGAACAAATAAAGTAATATGTGGGAAGCATACATCACCTTGAAAAAGCTTCTGATAATATTTTTATGATGCTCAGGAGAATAACTTTCATTAATGGCCTCAAGGAGTATGAAATAAACAGCCACAACTCCTTTGGTGGAAGGGAAATAATAATCACAGAATAGTATTTTTCTCGTCTAGAAGTTTCTTTAGAGCTTCTTTGACATCTTTGTTTCTCAGAGAGTAAATCAAAGGATTCAACGTGGGAGGGCTAAGGTGTAACATAAGGAGGCCACTTTACTCAGCTCAGGAAATCTGTCAGGTGTGAGATACATAAAAAAGACAGCACCATACAGCACACTCACAATTCCTAGGTGAGAGCTGCACGTGGAGAAGGCTTTCTTACATCCCTCAGTGGAGCGTGTCTTTGGAACTGTGGACACAATATACAAGTAAGAAACAATAATAGCTACAATGGCAGGTAAGATTATGATGTCAGAGAAGGAAAAAGAAACCATTTTATTGATAAAAAGGTCAGAACAAGACAGTCTCTGAAGTGGGCCAGTATCACAGTAAAAGTGGTCAATGGTCCGAGAAGCACAAAAGGATAAAGTAAATGTCATTCTGGTCTGAAGAACTGAGCTGATGCAGCCGCAGAAATAGGAACCAGCCACCAACTGAGAGCAGAGACCTGTTGACATCTGGACAGAGTAGAGGAGTGGGTTGCAGATGGCAATGAAGCGGTCATAAGCCATGGCTGCCAGGAGAAATCCCTCAGTCACAATGAAGAGGGCAAAGAGAAAGAACTGAGTCACACAACCTGCAAAGGAGATGGACTTGCTCTCAGACCAGAAGTTGATCAGAGCCTTGGGTGCAATAACAGACGAATAGAAGAGATCAACGGAGAGGTTGCTTAGGAAGAAATACATTGGTGTGTTCAGCCGGGGATCAGTCATTATAACGGCCATCATCCCAACATTCCCTAGAAGGACCATGGCATACACAAGCAGAAATAGCAGAAAGAGGAGGATATGGAGCTCTGGGATGACCCTGAAGCCGACAAGAATGAAGTCAGTCACTTCCGAGTGATTGCTTGTTCCCCTGTCACCCACGGCAGAAACCTGCTGAGAGGCACAAGGCAAATAAATGCACTCTTGCTTTGATCCTAGTTACAATTAATGTCTTTCAGTATTAGGATTTACAAAGCTATTCTATAATCATTATTCACTTTAAACTCATAAAATTACTGTGACTTAAATTTAAGACAATCGAACTGATGATGAATCAAAGGGTTAGTTTTATGTCCTAATTCCTACAAGCGGTGAAATTAGATCTTTTTCCTCTGAGTCTAATGCAATGCCTTTCTACCCAAATGCCTTTCACATTTGCAAGTATCACTTTGGTATACATTTCTGACTCATTATTTATGCACTAAATTCAACGTCATGAAGCAGTGATTGGAAGAGACCACAAATAATTTAATAAATGACATTTGGGAAGCAATCTCAGTGTCTAGGTTTTGAGATGAGGGGGCTTCAGTAGTCCAGTTTAGTTAAACTTTAGTTTGAGGGCTTAAGAGTATCAGCAGATATAAAGTAAATGACTAAATTTAAAAACTACTTAAGAAGTGCAATTACTCTTTGTGGGTAATAGGATCTTTGGATTCTTATGTAAGTTATATACTCACTAAGATAAAAGTAGTGCACAATCAAACACAAAAATCATTAGTACTCACATGCCTGGATTTCTGTCCCAGATGGGCTTCTGAAGCCCTTTCATAAAGATAATTTCCCTCATTTCCTCAGCCCACGGCTCATATTTTCTTAAGAAGCAGCCTACGGGTAGTCTAGATAGAAGAATTACTTTAGAAATGGATACTGAATACAAAATACATATGAAGGAATTGTTGATTGCGTTTTTATTTGCTCTGGATATAATTTTCACAGTCATCATTAATGCAATTACTAGACAGCTCAACTAAGATTTTGAACTCCTTGTATTAACAATATGGTCACTCTTTCTCTCCCCTCAGGGCTTTACAAGCACAATTCTTCCTGGACAATAATAATAATAATAGCAAACATTTATGTGGCACTTTTTACATGCCAAATACTTTTCTCAGTGCTCTCATAGTAGCTCATTTAATCCATACAACAATAATATGAGGCAAGTACTATAATATTCCCCAGTTTACAGATGAGGAAACTGAGGTACAGAGAAATGAAGTCTGTTGAAAGCCACCTACTAGGATTAGAATCAGAATTTGAAGCCAAGAAATGTGGCTCCAGAATCCCTGCTCCTGATCACTGCCTGGTACCACCTGTGATAAGGAGCCCTTCCTGTCCCTTTACCTGACTGACTTCTACTTGAACTTCAGAGTTGAGTCAAGTTTCTTATCTTCAATATAAATTCCCCAATTCTTTAACCTGGGTCAAAACATCTCTCTGCATACATCATGCTCCCAGCAGTAGCAGCTATTATCACCATATTTTACTATTCATATTAACTATTACTAATTTCTCACTTGACAATAACTTCCTTAAGATCAAAACTTCAACTTGTCCTCCATATATTGTCAGCATAATGTTCTGTGTCTGGCAAATGACAATTATTCAATACAAATTTATTATATAAGTAAAAGTTGACTGATAATTGAGCATGCAGAATCAGAGAAAAATTTGAAGACTGTAATACTGCAGTTGTTAACATGGGTTTAGGTTTCAATAGAGGTGAGTTGTAGTGCTGCTTCTCTCATTTTCTAACTGGGGCCTTGGACAAGTTACTTATGTAACTTATTTATATCACTTGTATCACTTACTTATGTTACTTAAATTACTGGTATAACTTTTGCCAAGTTACTATACCACTGCATCCTCCTATAAAGGAGGGAAAAAATTATATAATGCTCAAAGTTTTTTGGAGATAGACAATGAGATAATGCATGTCAATCACTTAGCACCATTTGTGACAGAGCAAGTACTCAATAAATGTTAGCCAGTATTATTTTTATTATATCTTACCATGCTTAATCCCACAATGCACACCAAAATAATCAGTGCTACTTAGGCAAAAATTAGTAATATGTACAGGGCTTTTTAGATAAACCATTCTAAGTTGAGAGAAGGAATCAGAGACACTGTAAACGTTTAGAAAAAATAAAGAAATCTAAGATAATGTAATATTTTGCTTGAGAAATAGATGACTATTAGGAAAATGGCATGTATTATTTTTATATTTTTGTTAGTCACCAGCTCCATCAAAAATTAAATATCCAAATAATTTTATTATAAAGGGGGAAGATTTCAAATAGATTAACTTAGGGTCTGTGGAGGTACAAGATATTTAAGCAGTGAAAAGAGAACCTGAAGTAGCCATGCAATATTTTTTGAAAAATAATATATTTTATTTATATTCTTTTAGTCTCACCTAGGAGCAAGGACACAGATTTAATTTTGGAGATTTATTCCTATCAAAATCATTCTGATGATAATGTTTACGACTGAAGACATTTATACTTGGAAAAGAGGGATTTTTTTTCCCAGAGTACTCAAGAAACAAGCAGTCAATCTGTGACTTACTATTAGTCAAAAATTCATGTGTTTACAACTTAACTTTTACCTTGTATTTTTTAGTAATTTGTAAAATTCTATTAAAAATGAAGCAACAGAATTTGGTGTTTTCCTCGTGTTATTGTTTTAATTTTAGAAAGAGTAAACATAAAGGTAATTAATAGCTAGGTTACAACTACAAGTACTGAAGTTTTCAAGATAAAATTAACCCTTCTCCCCTCAAAATTTCCAGATTATCCCAGTTTTAGACTCTTCCCATGGAGAAATATGACTTATTTTCTTTATTGTTCTAGTTAAACAACTGTCCTTTCCTTTAGTAGTTGATCTCTTGAAAAATGCTATGGTCCTTTGTAGAAGAGAGACAAAGTGAATTTTCTAAATGATGCTCTGCTAAAACTGAAATAATTGCAGAAATTATATTCTAAAGTTATGCAAAGTGAACCCGAGGAATCAGTCTGCAGGATAGTCTCTCTCCTGCATTCTTGGATGCTTGAGGGCTTTTAAAAGAAGGAAAGTAGTATGCCTTGGATATGCGAGTAGATTGACTTGGATATGTGAGTAGAGGCCTTGAACCATATGAAATCCCTGATAATCTGCCAAAATATCAGAAGCAGGTGTCCATAAGGGCTTTGGTTTTGGCACAACAGTGTAACTTTTTCAAATAATTGCAGCACTGAGGTTTCCCTCACCTTCTGGTAGACAGTCCTCCTGGGAGAGAAGGAAGCATGTCACTTATTAAGATATTTATGACCAAGGGCCAAAGTCCACGAGGAACACAGAGACTCTAGATTAAAAAAGAAGAAAATAAAGGAAAAATGTCAGATAGTCAAAATACATAAAAGAGTTTTTTCTTTCCTTGTTTTTTAGTCCTTCAGGGGAACCAAAATGATCTTTCGATCTTGATTTCTTCACTGAAAAAGAAGAATTTCAATTTATCATAGCAATAAAGTTTATGGTAAGCAAATAGAAGTAGATATGAAAGGAAATATTATCTTTCATAATACAAGTTATAGGGAAATTTTTGTTCCTGGTCATAAAGTTCATTCCATTTTCACCCAAAACTCTCCATATTTATTCTTTAGCTATATTTTGTCCATAATAATGGATAATAAGAAGTAGAATGGCATGACCACAGTATAAGGCAAAACCCAACAGTTGCCATCTACTTCATTAAGTAAAAGTTAAATAATGATCCACTAGATCTAAAGTTAGGTTTACTTTGTAACTTGAATTGCTTGCAAGTTGTTCACCCAAGTGTCATGTACTAAGTTGATAATTTTTCAACAATCACTGTATACACTAAAATTAAATTTTAAAAACTGTTCTATATCAGTCAAAAGAATCCCAATTTGTATTTGATAAAAATTAAATCATTAAACTGCCATAAATGCACTTTATGTAACATAGTAAGAAAAAGGGAAAGGGGGAAAAAGAAGAAAATAGTGGTGGCTCATAGAGTCCTCATGTATATAGCTAGCCAAAGACAATAGTTGATATTCATTCCATATTCCCTTTGGTCTCAAAAATAAGCTCAATATCCGGAAGTTGTTTGCCTGGTGGGGTGACGCAAACCTTCACTGATGAAGGATCTGAGCCCTTCTGGTCTGGCTGTGTTAAATTGCTGTGGTTAGTTGTTCATTAATATTTACCACCAGACATGCGGGATTAGGAGGCATCCTGAAAAATTCCCTGGGTTACTACTATACTCCTCCTTGTCTCCTTTCTATTAATAACTTTTGCTAATCAGTATCAGTTACCCAAAAGAATGCAAAGCATTTTGTTTACCTGTTGGTTAAGTGAAATGAATGTCCAGGAGGTAGTCTCAAAACATAGAGCTCATTTTAGCAATTGTTGTGTCCTGTAGCACAATTATCCCTCTGTTGGGTAGTAAGTACACTAATTCAACAAACTCCAATGTCATAGGAGCAGCAACAAAAAAAAGAGTTGAGAGTGGGTTAGAAGGTTTTGTAGTGGTGGTTGACATTCCCACTTTGACCCCTTGTATTTGGACATATAGTCTAATTATGAAAGAAATAGCCTTATATATTGGTTGCTAATGCAGAGCACAGACCATATCCTGGATGACAGTAACCCAACTTTGTAAAGTGCCGACAGCCAGTTGGTCCAACAACTGTGCCTTTGGTAAACGTTTCCACCGTTCCATAAATTCATCTAATTCTGTTTGACCAGGTGCATGATGATTCTATTGAATCCCATGGGTATGAGCACATCACCTTCCTTCTCTTCTTGTAAAATGAGTGCCTTGCACCAAAGCACTAGTGCAATATAGTATAATAATGAATAAGTCACATGTTGAGCTGTGATAGAGTGGTATTAACAGAAGTGATTTGAGCAGGAAGGTCAAAATCATACCTAGAGCAGTGCCTGAACAAATTGCTACTCCTCCTTGATAGAAAAATACCAATGCACTCAGCCTGGAACATGATGATTGGCTGGTAGCTCCAGGTTATTATATAATTATTAGAGACTTCTTTTATTGTAGTAATAACATTTAACATGAGATCTACCCTTTTAACATACTTTAAGGGTGCGGTACAGTATTGTTAACTATAGGTAAAATGTTATACAGCAGATCTCTAGACTTGTTCGTCTTTCATAACTTAAATAAGTTGAAATATGTTGAATAGCAACTCTCCATTTCCCTCTCCCCAAGGCCCTGGTAACCACCGTTCTAACTCTCTGCTTCTATGACTTTGGCTATTTTAGATACTTTATGTAAGTGGAATCATACAGTATTTGTCCTTCTGTGAATGGCTTTGTCTTCCAGGTTCATCCATGTTGTCATATATGTCAGAATTTCCTTCCGTTTCAAGGCTGAATAATATTCCATTGGATGTATATACCACATTTTTTTAATGCATCCATCTGTCAATGTACCTTTAGGTTGTCTCTGCATCTTTTTGATGACTATCATCAGAGAATTGGACACGTAGCACTAGCAGTTTCCAGGTCAGCCTATGTTTGAGCAATCCATGTCGTTGAGTTCTGTCTCTTCTATCGTGGTTATATTATTGATGAGAACCCATTAAATGAGTGATGAAGTGGATGGAAAAGAGGCTGGAAGATGGTGGATCATTGTCTTCACTAGGTTACTGAGAACCTCCTCCACATCTGATGTAATTTACTGAGCATTTATGTGGGAAATTGATATTCTCAATTCATTTTACCATTCAGGGAGGTCCATCTACAAACAGACCACCTTATCAATAACGCTTCAGTCTTGTTGCTTCCAAGTTCCTGGTTATCCAGCTAAACCATTAGGCCACTGCCCCTAAATAAGTGTAAGTGTCCCAGACCATATTCCAGGCAATAAAATAATAAGGTATGCAGCTTGAAATAATGTCCATTAAGAATATTTACCTTACCAGTGCCCTTTAGGGAACAACCTTGAGTTGGCCTAATATGCTACAGCAGTCCATTTCCAGCTGATGCTCATATTACATGCAGAATCATCTATAAACCTGGCTCAATTTATTTTTTCCTCAGAAACTGTGGATACAAAATGTCCCACATGATCATAAATGTAGGCTGAAAGAAAGGTGGCAATGCAGCAGGAGCTGGTACACTGGAAATGTGAGCCACTTGCCCACAAAATTACTTCTGACCTTAAGATACATTTGGACATCATGTATACAACTTTTACTTAATGACATAATACTTCTCTATAAACCCAACTGCATGGTTGATGGATTAGCTGCCACTCATTCAGGATATAAGTCGCTTGATCTCCATAATAAAGAGTACAGTCTCTATCAGGACCCAAGATAGGAGCTGTTTCTCAAAAGGAGAACTTGCATAAAACTTGCTTTCCTCTAAATCCTTAGCAGCCAGCTTTGTGATTTCCAGTCAGAATTTTCCACAGTTTCCACAGAATATCTGATATTCCACAAAGACTCAGAGCATCACTGGGTGTTCTTGTTCATGAGTTCCAAGTGACAATGCTGCTTAGTCTGAAGCCGGAACCAGCTGAAGAACATTGACATTTTATGTAACCAGGTAAACCTGGGTGTGTCATGGCTGCACACACTCTAAGAAGCATCATATATTACCTCTGAAATTGAAAAATTATAGCCAACATCAGTAATTAATATAGATGCACAAAACTAACAAAATATTAGCAAAATTAATGAACAGTAATGTATAAAAAATGTTGGTCAAAGAGTACAAACGCCCAGTTAGAAGGTGATTAAGTCTGGGGATCTAATGAACAGCATTGTGATTATAGTTCATAATACTGTATTAAATACTTGAAAGTTGCTGAGAGAGCAGATCTTAAATGTTCTCACCACAAAAAAGAATTGAAAATTATGTGATGTGATGGAGGTGGCTAGCTAACACTATAGCGGTAATCATATTGCAATATATGTGTTTCAAATCAACATGTACATTTTAAACTTACACAATGTTATATGTCAATTATAACTCAATAAAGCTAAAAAAAATAATACCTCATTACCAAATTGCATTTATCACAGGAATGTAAAAAATCTTCTAATAGTAGAATGTTAGTAAATGTCATCATTACATTAATGGATTAAAGAAGAAAAAAAAATAATATTCTCAATAGGCAAGGAAAAACATTTGATTAAATTCAGCATTCGTGTTATTAAAAAGTTAAACTAAAGTAGACATAAAAGAAAATTAAAGAAAAACTTCTATGAACGTATTTTTAATCAGAAAACGTTAGAAGCCTTCTATTTAAAACAAGGAATAAGACAAGAATATCCACTACCAATGTTTCTAGTCTTCATTTTACCAAAAGATTATAGCCAATGAAATAAAAAAACAAAGTAAAAACTAAAGGAAGAAAATACAAATTGTAAGTGTAAAATGAAAATAAAAATGTAAAGGAAGAAAAATACATTATTTTAAGATATAACTATTTTCTCCATAGGAAATCTACATACAATTATCAGGGTAGAATCTTCTTAGATTTACTACCAATATTTGAAATAGATGGAGAACCTTGGTTTAGGTTTTCTAGTTTTCATGTGGTGAGTATTATCACCATGAGGTATCCCCTCCAACATGAAAGAATGTTATTGTGCTGTATATTTATGATTTATGTACTTTTTATGTATCTAATACTTTTCTAAAATTTAATAAAAACAAACATTGTATCAATCTTTGTATATGACCATGTGTCTACTCATTATGAGTGTTATACAACCAATGAAACATATTAATAACATTTTACCTGTATATAATTATTCCAGGAAGATTGAATTTTTCTTTTTGATTTGACACTTAACCACATTGTGGACTTGCAAAACAGGGCCGTACATATAATGATGTTAAGCTAATTAAACACAGGGAACACAACAATTGTAACTAATTATTTATATCATCACTTCTCGCTCATTACTGCCATGTCATCATGGATTACAAGACAAGGGAGCAGCTATCTTAAAAACTCAAAAAATATTTGAAATATAAAACCCCCTTTTAAAGTTTGTTTTTCTTCTGAATTTGGGGTCTTAATTTGGGGAAAGCAATACCAAAAATATTATCATATTATCATATTATCATATATCATAATGACCAGTGGCTGGTCATTACATGAACATTTAAGCATAGGTCATAGATGTTTTGAGATAAGATTGCACTCAGCATTATTAATCAGAGTACAGCATTAAAAATAAGCATAGCTGTAAATAATTATTTTTAATTTTATTAAAAGTAAGAACTATTAAAAATGATTAGGGCATATGACAGAAATCACAAAGAAAGTAACAGGCTCTCAGGAGGCCCTCTCTTGGTGAGAAAAGGAGTTAAACTTATCAAGTCCAGCAAACAGAACTTTGCTTTTGGTTAAGAGAAAACTCTATATTAAAAGATTTATTTTTGAAATTTTTATCCTTTTAAAAAAATGTATAAGCTTTCTTAAAACTGACTTTATACTTGCTTTTCTGATTTAATAAACATATGCAAATATAGATAACAAATTTAAAGCTATTAACTATAGCTTTAAAAAGTATAAACCATATTATATATGACAGTATACGTCTCAAAGAATTTGCTATCCTTATTGAAACTTTACAAAGAGCCAACATGTTTCTTATATACAAGCATATAGAAGAGTAAAACTATGCTTACTGCTGCTCTATGTTTGTATTATTTGTCTTTATCAAATTAAATTTCTTCATAAGCTGCTCATGTGGCAAAAGATTTCATATGACAAAGATTATTCATTTATTAATTTAATATTAGTCCTAGGTTTTAAGGTCAATAGAACATTGTGGAAATTATATCTAACTTGACAAACTGCAGAGCAACACAATTACTGTTAGTATTAAAATGTTATCAGAGAGATTTATTATCCAGAGATTATACATGGAAAAATTATATCCAGATGATTTGTATCATTTCTTGGGGTTTACAAAAGCCAATTTAAAAAATATATATTACTGTTATTCAATATAGCTAATCATATACATTTACAATTTTACAATTTTAGTTTTTTGTAGAAAGAATGATAATTTATGTGACCTATACAGCCAGCAAAAGATATTCTGGGAGCTTAATTTAATTAGTTTTTCAATGAGAAATTAACCCAAGGTTCACATTAAATTGTTTCGATTGTATTATATCCTCTGTTGTCTTAAGACCTGAGAGAAAGTATATGCAGAATTATCAAACCATTTGTCCTTCGATTTCCCTCTGGTAGGATAGTTTTTATTTATAAAGTAATTAAAATGTTCAGATGTTTGTATTAGTGCATGTTGTGTCTATTTGTTGATAGCGTACTGACAATTTTATTTCTTTGTTTCTTATCTAGCCATCCTCCATTGCCATAGTTTTTGCTGTTGCTGTTGTTGTTGTTGTTTGGTTGGTTGGTTGGCTTTGTTTATTTATGATGGCAGCTTCTGGGAGAGGACAACTATTCTAACAGACATTGGAAGTTTATCCACTCCTCTCTACCTAGGAATTATTCAGTTTTTTAACTTAGATGGAAATAAACCAGAGAAGCTTGAATAGATGGGAGAGCTCTTTGTTCTCCCAAGAATGGTGAACTAACTTTAATTCATTAAATATTCACAAACATTTCCTTTCCTTTGATGTAGATCAATCTATTTGAATTAGATAGCCTTACACTGAATAAATATGACAGATCCCTATAATAAACTAATCTTCAAGAGTGACCGCCCCCCAAAAAACTGACTACAAGTATATTGGGCTGTAATCACATAGAGTCTGTTTTTGAAAAGTTTAATTATCTTCCTTCTTTAAGATAAACAGAAACTCATCTTAGAGATACTCAAATAACCGTCAGCAACAGTTTTACGGCTTCAAGCACAGGTCAAGGAAGACAGATCAAACAAGACAATGTAAGGATTCTGTCTACCATCTAACCAAGACAGGAGCAGTGGCATATGATGTGACATAGGGAGAGTTCCTCAACCATGTGGTTACAATCAAGCTGCAATCTTGTTAAGCCATAGTTCCTATGGCCTGGGTGTGAAAAGACGTGTCCCAGTCACTCAAGGATTCTCAGAAGCTTGCAAACTGTCATCTGAACAAGTACAGGTGCCAACCTTTCAGCTCTTTACACTTAGTAGAAAAGACCAGATATCTACAAAAACAACAACAACAAAAAAAGATTTTAAAATGTATATTAATCCAGATCAGCAGTAAACCAGAAATAATACAGGAAGTCATACTTGCTGAAGTTCACAATTCAGCAGTAAGGACAAGGTGGCCAATGATTGATGAAACAGATTCCCAAGGTTTCTGCCCCTAGTGGAAGGAATAGAATTAGACTTGGCCCAGGATGAGATTCGCTGGGAAAGCCCAAGTTCTTGTTATTGATGCCCAATGAGACTAGTCAAGCATCAGATTAGTCAAAGGAAATTGAGGAAGATTCTAGGTATCCAGAAATGCTGCAGAATCAGGTTGTATTGTTAGGTTGGGAAAAGGAAAACTCAGAAGGGAATATGGGCATATCTTGGGGGAATGATCATATTAACTGTCATAGAATATACAAAGACAGTTAATGCACTGAGAATTTGCCACATATGGGTAAATACATGAGGGAGAACAGCCTACATAAAACCTCTGTCACAGAAGGCAAGGACAAGACTTACAAAGGCAAAAGCAAGAAAATATTCATAAGTAAAGCCAATGTGTGCATGTAACAGGCCTTGGTTTATCCACTAGGGATGGTTGGCTGCAGCAGAGCTTAGCGAGGGAGGAGTGCTGACCCTCGAGTCCATTTGGGTTTTTTTCTAGGAACTATGTTTACCAATCCACTTTATTACATTGGGTTTTTAAGAACAAGACATGGAAAGCGTCCTTTCTATGGCTGACAGTAGTAAAGGCAAACCACAGCAGTGAACCAAAAAAAGTGGCACCTAATGCTATATGTAAATATCTGTCACATATGAAAATGTATTATCATTTAATAATTAAAAATTTAAGGAGAAATCTAAATTAAAAAAGTTAAATTTCAACTAAAATAAAATAAGAGCTTTTTTTGAAACACCAATAAGATGTAAAACAAAATCCAACAATACATTGTTTATAGGAGATTTTTCTATAACAAAAATACCACAGTATTTTAAAAATATAATATTGTATTATATATTATATCATATAAAAATTATTATTTTTTCTTTAGTTTCCCTAGTCTGGGTAGGCATGTCATCCAAAAAGATTCCTTTATGACCAATGTCAAATAGTGTGTTGCCTATATTTTCTTCTACGAGTTTTATAGTTTCAGGTCTCACCTTCAGGTCTTTGATCCATTTTGAGTTAATTTTTGTGAATGGCCATAGCAGATGGTCCACTTTCATTCTTTTGCATGTGGCTGTCCAGTTATCCCAACACCATTTATTGAAGAAACTTTCTTTTCTCCATTGTATGTTCTTAGCTCCTTTGTCGAAAATTAGCTGTCCGTATATGTCTGGTTTTATTTCTGGGCTTTCAATTCTGTTCCACTGATCTGTGTGTCTGTTTTTGTATCAATACCATGCTGTTTTCATTACTATTGCTTTGTAGTATATTTTGAAGTCAGGGATTGTGATGTCTCCAGCTTTGTTCTTTTTTCTTAGGATTGCTTTAGATATTCGGGGTCTTTTGTTGCCCCATATGAATTTTAGTATTCTTTTTTCTATTTCCGTGAAGAATGTCATTGAGATTCTGAATGGGATTGCATTGAATCTGTAGGTTGCTTTAGGTAATATAGACATTTTAACTATGTTTATTCTTCTAATCCATGTGCATGGGATGTCTTTCCATTTCTTTATGTCATCATCGATTTCTTTCAATAATGTCTTGTAGTTTTCATTATATAGGTTTTTCACCTCCTTGGTAAGATTTATTCCTAGATATTTTATTCTTTTTGATGCAATTATAAATGGTATTATCTTTTTGAGCTCTCTTTCTGTTAGTTCGTTATTAGCATACAGAAATGCAACTGATTTTTGTAGATTGATTTTGTACCCTGCGACTTTGCTGTAGTTGTTGATTATTTCTAATAATACCCAGACTAGAGAAACTAAAGAAAAAATAAGCAAGTGGGACTTTATCAGATTAAAAAGCTTCTACAAGACAAATGAAACCAGAATCAAGATGAACAGACAACCCACCAGCTGGGAAAAAATATTTGCAAAACATATATCTGACGAGGGGTTAATCTCCATAATATATAAAGAACTCACACAACTGAACAACAAAAAAACAAACAACCTGATCAAAAAATGGGCAGAGGAAATGAACAGACACTTCTCCAAAGAAGATATACAGATGGCCAATAGGCACATGAAAAGATGTTCAACATACTAATCATCAGGGAAGTGCAAATCAAAACAAGGCTAAGATATCACCTCACGCCCATTAGAATGGCTATAATCACCAAGACAAAAAACAACAAATGTTGGAGAGGATGTGGAGAAACAGGAACCCTCATACACAGCTGGTGGGAATGCAAACTGGTGCAGCCTCTATGGAAAATGGTATGGAGATTCCTCAAAGAATTAAAAATAGAAATACCCTATGATCCAGCTATCCCACTACTGGAAATCTATCCAATGAACCTGAAATCAACAATCCAAAGAGGCTTGTGCACCCCTATGTTCATCATAGCATTATTCACTATAGCCAAGAAGTGGAAGCAACCTGTGTCCCTTGACTGATGATTGGATCAAGAAGATGTGGTATATACATATACAATGGAATACTACTCAGTCATAAAAAAAACAGAAAATCATCCCATTTGCAACAACACGGATGGGCCTGGAGGGTTTTATGTTAAGTGAAATAAGCCAGAGAGAGAAAGACAAACACTGTATGATCTCACTCATATGTGGAATACAAACCAATACATGGATAGAGAAAACTGTACTGTGGTTAGCAGGGGCAATGGGGGTAAGGGCTGGGCACAAGGGGTAAAGGGAGACATATATATGGTGATGGACAAACAAAAATGTACAACCCAAAATTTCACAGTTATAAACTATTAAAACATGAATAAAAAAATTATCATAAAAATATAATATTAAAAATATAATGGTTGGAAAAAGTACACCACATATATCAGTTCAGTGTGATCAAAAGTTATTACGAGGCTACAAACTTATCCCAAAATTTCACATTCAATACAACAAAATGTATTGATATAATTAATATAATAAGGGCATATAATTGTCTGTTTCCCTTATGTAGATAGGAGAGCTGTTCTATAAATAAAGCTTCTAAATAGTTTATACACTAAAATAACATAAAATTATAAATTATGAAATGTTTAGGAATGAAATTAATAAGAAAGAAATAACCTAGTGAGAATTAATGACATTAACATTACAAAAATGAAACTAAATTATAAAATGGTCATCAAAATCAAAAGCAGTTTTTAAAATAATTCTCTTGCAATACTCATTCTGAAAAGAAAATATATATAAAAAATGCGAAAGTGGACAACTACAAAGCAATATATATTTTTAATCATAATAGAAAATTCTGAACAATGCATAACATGGAAAACATGAATAATTTTCTACAAAAATGCTAAAATTTAGTAAAGAAGAAATTAAAAGGTTAAAACTATCTGAGTCTACCTATCATAGCCAGAAAGTTTCACAGAGAAATCTAGCATAAAGTTATTCCTATTTCTCAAAAGCAGTTGCATAGAATAGAAAAATGATTCTTACTACACTGGAATAGAAAGAATGTTCTTTAACTTAATAAATGTTTTTCTTCAAAAGTCTATACTGAAAATCACAATAAAATTTCATAAATATTCCATCATAGTTACGACAAGCTAGGAATGTCTGTGATCAACACTAACTTTCAAAATTTCACTGCAGGATATAGCTAATGCAACAAGAAAAATAAATAAGCATAAAGATTGGAAGGGTGAAAAAATGCTAATCATAGCCCATAAAGCATAATATTTGCCCATAACAGCATTCTATAAAATATAAAGAAAATCTACATGAAGTTACTAGGACTAATACATGAAGTCAGTAAACAAGCTCAACAATGTTTCTCTACACCAACTGTAACCAATTAGAAATTATAATAGAAAAAGAAAATATCCCTTTTACAATACAAAATTTAGGCTACACATAGAAATAAATATAAAAATAAGACCTTTATAAAAGGTTATGGAAAGATATAAAATAAGACATGAATAAGGTGAAAGATATGCCGTGATCGGAGGCAGAATTATCATGAAGCTAAAGAAGCTTCATTTTAAGGGCTCCCAGTTGCATGACCCCCTTCAAAGTCACTTAAGGGGTGGGAGGGCCTAGCAATGTGCTTATCTAGTCATGTTTTTATTATATATTTACCTGCAATCAATTAAAACTGCTGGCTCGATTCTCTCACATTTCCCCTCATGTCAGGTAGCACTGAAGTGGCAATCATTTTTTTTAGATCCAGGTAACAAGACACTGAGTTGAGAATACATTTAAGTGCTTTTAGTGAGATGTATTTTATGTTTCTCAGTCACATTTTTAAGTAGCCAGGTAATGCTAGCTGTCCTAGGTAGGAATGGTTTCTAGGAATATTTCTACTGCTGACTGTGTAGATTCATTGTTCTAAGTGTTGGATACAATATGTATGGTAAGGTTGGTGCAGCCCCAGGAGGAAACGAGAACCAGGCTTGGAAGGAAAAAGTTTATTATACTCACAGTTCCCAGGAAGAGAAGGAAGGTTTCACGGCATGCCATGGAGACCACAGGGGAGGACAACCTAGGTCAGGAAGAAGGGGTTAGAGGAGGGCTTAGGCCATAGTTTTATTGGAGTTTCCACAGGAAAGACAAGGTAGGGCAGGGTAAATTGTTTAGAATTGACTAGTTTGAATAATTTCTGTGGGCTCTAAACTATAGAGGTGGTCTCTAGTTGCCTGGTACCTGGAATGTTGCCTGACCTGGAATGATGAAGGCAGAGGAATATTGCCTCCTGGAGTGTACACCCCTGATAGAGGAGGTATGGCTCCAAGTTAGTTAGTTTGTCTATCAAAGGCATGCTCCAGGCTAGTTCCTTTGTTATCTCTGAGTATTGGCTAGTCCCAGAAGGGACAGTCTGTCCCCAGCCAGAAAGATTTTTTAAGATGTCAAAACATGATAGTATACAGGAAATTTTAAAAATTGAAAAAATATATTTACAGTACATTCACCCAGGCATTACACAAGGTGCCATGCCAGGGGGTCTGATCTTCAAGTGTCCAATGGCACCCTACATAAAGAATATGTGGGTTTGTGGAAGAGAAATCAAATTTGAATTGTTTACAGCCAGAAGCTATTAGAAATATACTCAATATCAGCATGTAGAATTATAATGCATCACATTTTTAAAATTTTTTCACGGTATTGTGTGCATTTTTTACAATTCCTGTGTTTTTTACAAATAGCACTACAAAGTGCAGGTTTATGTGAGAAGCTGCATGTTTTGTTTTATGCTTTTCAACCAATAGGATCATATCTTAGCATTGCTAACACATCTTTCAGTTGGGAAGTATCGTATTCTTCTGTTACTAAAGAAAACTCTATTAGCAATCTATCTGTAACTTTATTCAACAAGGTGAAAAAGTTCTGGACATTTATAGCCTGCTTTTGCATAACACTCATGTAGTGTCATAGAAAATGCAGCCATGCCTGAAGTTGAGGACAAAGGCTACTGGGACTCCTTAGACAAAAAGTCAGCAGCAAACATCTTCTGTAAAGGGCCAGACAGCCTTATGGTTAAGAGGCAAAACTGAAGTACTTATATAAAACAAGAGAACACAAACTTATATGAAATTTTTATTCATGAAATTCAAAATGTGATAATAAAACCTGAGTACATTTTTTGTAATTTGTGTCTACTAATGAGAAGAGTGAAATTCTTTTGGGGGGGATAACATTTTGTTTAACTGGGGTTCAGAGTTAGTGTTCTCTACCATCAAAAGAAATCAATTGTGCATGTGAATCTGTTAATGCTAATATGTTAATGAGATTTTTTTATATTTCATCTTTGAAAATATCTTTTTATACAGATAACTTCTTCAATTGTGCAAGCAAATCTGTTAATGGTAATATGTTAATGATTTTTTTTTATATTTCATCCTTGAAAATATCTTTTTATACAGATAACTACTTCCAAATACTTATTATCAATCCACAAGATTTTAACTGAGATTATATATTTCTTGGAAAGCATTTATAGAATCTGATTATACTCTTCTCTTGATATTTGCCTTTTAGCACCTCAGCACATATCAAATTAATGACTTTCAACAACAGAAGTTTAGGTAGAAGCTTCTCAATTGCACAGTTAAATGGATTGTGAAATATAGAAATTTCTTTTACACTTGCATTCAGGTCCAAAAAGTGTTGCTGGAACTGTAGTTCTGCTAAGAAAAATACATCCACGGCAAACTTGTATGGGAATGGAAGGCTCACGTCTTGTTTTAACTTTTGATATCATGGGAAGTGTATAAAGCAATTTAACATCACTTGTGAATCAAATATTAATTAGTTGTTCATTAAACTTTACATCTATGATTTGTACACATTTTCTCTGTGATGTTTATGTTTCAATAAAAAGTTTACTCCAAGAGAGGGGCACACATCACATCCTTCCTCCAATCCACTGCTAGAACTTTAATGTGGAGGCTGGTAGTCATATTGGACATTGAAAGTAAGGGTTTTTCACCTTAGGAATGGCAGAGTGGTAACATATAAGGAGCAAAGGTTCCACTTAAATACTTTATGAGGGCAATATGCCAGCCCTGGGTTACCTATGTCCAGAAATTTTACATGAGAATTCAAGGCCTATGATGTTTAGACTACTTCTTGTGTCTCTGATACACCCACATATAAATCCTGAATTACTTACTTTTCCTTGTTTTTGCTGATTTGATCAAATTAACTTCGATTTTCTTTTCTTCAGTGATAAATCTGGGAGTTCTATTGTACTCTTACATTCTCTCATTAGTTAACTTTCCTTTCTCAACACTCAAAACCAACAGATTCTCCAAGTTTCTACTCTCAGAACCCTTTTCCGCTCCTAAAATTTCATAAAGATTCCAAAGAGTTTTTTTTAAATATGGGCTGTATCTATTGGATATTTATGATATTAGAATTTAAAACTATTAATAAATTTTTTAAATATTCATTTACTAATTCATTTAAAAGTAACAATAGTAAACCCTTACATGTTAGCATAAATAACATTTTATGAAAAATAGTTATTTGTTCCAAACAAAATAGTAAGTAGAGTAGCATTGTTTTCTACTTTGCAAATTCCTCTACTATTATGCTTAATAGAAAAGATCTGGATTCTCTGATCTGCTCCTTCATTCAACTGGTTGTAATATCAAACATTATATTGCCTTTGGAAACCCTGCTATACATTTGTGCAGAATGAAAGTGAAAGGGGCCATAATATTTTCTTATTAATAGGAAAATAGTTCTGATTTTCAGTTCTCCTCAGCTCTCCTGGGAGTCCCAGGAGTCCCCAAACTACACTTAGAGAACCACAGTTCAAACCAAACACATTTTCTCTTTTATTATATGAAAAAAATATACCAATTAATTATCTCTACTAAGATTCTCTATCATCTTACTCCTTCTCCAAACCAACATAGCATAATTTTAGAATAGGTTTAGGTTTTGACTTTAAATTTAAATTTAAATGAGCATGTAAAACATTTCAAAAAATATTTTGTGGCAGAAATATTAAAATTGTATTTCAGAAATAAGGAATATAGTCTCAAAAAGCATATGTGATGACAGATGAATGGTGAATAAAGAAAGGGTTAAATAGATTGATAAATTTAAATGAATAATAATATTATGTAAATTTCAAAAATGAGATAGGACTAAAATAAATTAAAATAATTGAGTAAAAGATAAAGGCATTAAAGAGTTCTAAGGCCCTTGTGTTGTTTAAGAAAATATTAAATCTTTAGTAATTGGACCTTGATAAGTTAAATAAACCTGTTGAAATTTCTAGGATACATACTCAAAATAATCTTTCAAAAATAACCAATTCAATAGATGATATGAAGAAAAAAAGAAAAAGAAACACATACAGAAACAAAAATCACAAAATCCCATCAAAGAAATAAGTCCAAAAATCAGTGTTAACGATAAGTAACATGTAAATTGGCTAAGTATTCCAACTAAACGGCAAATATCTTCAGACTAAATTAACAGAACAATACATCCATGTGGTATTTTCAAGTTACACATTCAAATATCAAAACAACAAAAACAAATGTTCAAAGTACCCTAGTGCAACACACTTTAGGAAATGCACTGTTCACCCACCATATTGACGAAATTAAGATCGATAGCACCTGCTGCTGATGGCCATGTAAGATGAGGAAATTCATCCATTGCTTATGGCAATATCATGCACAACAATTTTTATGGAAAACAATTAAGAAACATCTACTAAAAATGAAATGCACAAAACTTTGGCTCTAACAATCTTGCTTTTAGGAACATATTTCACATGGAAAATAATCTGGCACTACATAAGGACGTGTAGAAAGATGTTTACTGTAGCAGTTTTAGTAGCAAAAATGTAAACTAAGTCAACATTCAACAATAGAAGAATGGTTAAAGAAATAAGAAGATTCAATATGAGATCCATCCTCTTAACTTAATTTTAAGCGTACAATACTGAATTATCAATTATAGGCACTATGTTTTACAGTAGATCTCTAGAATTTACTCATCTTGCATAACTGACACTTTATACCTGTGGAACAACTCATCATTTTCCCCTTCCTCAAACTCCTGGGCAACCACCATTTGGTTCTCTGTTTATATGAGTTTGACTATTTTAGATACCTTATATAAGTGGAATCATGCAGTATTTGTCCGTCTGTGACTGGCTTATTTCACTTAGCAAGTGCCTAAAGTTAATAATTCAGTGTTGTGCACTTAAACATTTTTAAGAGGGTAGATCTCATGTTAAGTGTTCTTACCGTTAAAACAAACAAACAAAAACAAAACAAAAAAACAACTGGGCAGGGTGAAATTTTGGAGGTAATGGATATGTTTTCTATCTTGATTGTGGTGATAGTCTCACAACATACACCTATCTCTAAACTCATCAAACTTTATATATTAAATATGTCCAGTTTTTTTGTATACACACATCAATTACACTTCAATAAAGCTGTTTTTAAAAAAAAAAGAAAAGAAAAGAAATAGGGCCAGCCCTGGTGGCCTAGTGGTTAAGTTCAGCACACTCCACTTCAGTGGCCTGGGTTCAGTTCCCGGGCACAGACCTACACCACTCATCAGCGGCCATGCTGTGGTGGCGATCCACATGTAAAATAGAGGAAGACTGGCACAGATGTTAGCTCAGGGCAAATCTTCCTCAAGTTAAAAAAAAAAAGAAATAAAGCAAATGTCAAAGGGTACAAAGTTTCAGTTATTCAAAATAAGTAAATTCTGCAGATCTACTATACAGCATAGTGCCTATAGCTAACAATACTGATTGTATTCTTAAAATTTGCTAAAAGAGTAGATCTTACGTTAAGTGTTCTTGCCACACAAAATGATAATAATAATAATAATAAAGGGAGTGGGAGGAAACTTTGGGAGGTGATGGATATGTTTATGGCCTTGATGGTGGTCATGGTTTCATGGGTGTATACTTATCCCCAAACTCATCGAGTAGGCTACATTAAATAAGTATAGCTTTTCACATGTCAATCATACTCCAATACAGTCGTTAAAAAAATGCATACCATGAGCAAAAAAAAGAAAAAGATATCCTGAATTCCAGCCCAGGGTTGGGTTCTCTTCATAACTTTTCAGATCTTTAATATGAAAAATTCATTTGAAGAAAAAATTTTGTTTTGGTACAATGTTGACTCATGTAACACATCAGAGGTATTATATATTAAATTTTTTGAGCAGAAATTTTAATGCGGGTAAAGATGTTCCAAACTGGTTCCAACAAAGTTTTTTTGTTTGTTGGTTTAATAAAACTCAATTAACTTCTACTTCCAATTTAATCACAAAAATATTTGAATGATATCAGATAGGTCACAAAATGTACAGAAAGTAGAAAATCGGACTCAGAAAATGAATAGAAACTAAGTAAGTTTGGACATCCAGACTCACAACCAAAAATGCCACCACCATTGCTGCTCAGTTTTGGAAATCATAGTTATGTCACCATCATCAATATTTCAGGATAGTGAAATGTCACCACAGGCAACAGTGCCAAGCTTGCCATTCGTTAGATCCCATCATTGCTACCAACAGTGTTCATTTTAAACTGCTATGGGGGCCAGCCCCATGGCTTGGCAGTTGCATGCACACACTCCAGGGGCGCACCGATGCACTGCTTGTCCGGCCATGCTGAGGCGGTGTCCCACATACAGCAACTAGAAGGATGTACAACTATGACATACAACTATCTACTGGGGCTTTGGGGAGACAAAGTGGGGAAAAGGAGGAGGATTGGCAATAGATGTTAGCTCAGAGCCGGTCTTCCTCAGCAAAAAGAGGAGGATTGGCATGGATGTTAGCTCAGGGCTGATCTTCCTCACAAAAAAAAAAAAAAAACTGCTGTGGTTTCTTATCACTATTCTCTCCAAATTCAATGTCACAAGCAAGAGCATCAGATTGTCTGACTCCTGGTCATATATCCATCTCCTAGCTTCCAAAAACAGAGAGATAAGCATCTCAGTCTTCAGATGTCTATATGAAGCAGTGGGAGTATGGTTCCCATCAATAATTGTATACCGGCAGATTTCCCAAATAGAAGAAGGTGTTTAGATGCTGGGCAGCCAAACAATAATAAATTTTTATTACAAAATTATTCTTATCTAAGCATCACCCAGATAGAAAGTCCCCTAACAACTGAGAACTTAAAAGTCTTAAGTCTTCGGCCGGCCAGGTGGCCGTAGTGCTTAAGTTCGCGTGCTCTGCTTTGGTGGCCCGGAGTTGGCGGGTTTGGATCCCAGGTGTGGACTGATGCACTGCTTGTCAAGCCATGTTGAGGCAGCGTCCCATATAAAGTAGAAGAAGGTGGACATGGATGTTAGCTCAGGGCCAATCTTCCTCAGCAAAAATAGGAGGATTGGCAACAGATGTTAGTTCAGGGCTAATCTTCCTCACGAGGAAAAAAAAAGTCAAGTCTTTTTTTCATGAAATGTTGCCTTGAGAAATTTAAGGGTCAAATAAAAACTGTATAGTGGCTATGTATTGCTGTTTTGCTATCTGGTTTCCATTTCCCCTTCCTTATTAACAACTGATTTGTTTTTGAGGCATTGACCATTTCCAATTTGATACAGTCTACTGGACTCAATTTAGGTGTCCTATCTTCCCTTGGCAAATGGATGGGCCCATATCAAAGGAAAGCCAATAGAATGCTTCCACACTGGGATTTGAAGTTTTAGGAGAGTGACTCACAGAATGATAACACTTGAAGTTCATATTTCCAACCCATGATATTGTTTTCAGATGGGTCCCTGCTAGACCATTCCTGTATGCCCTACTTCTTCGTTCTCTGCAATGTGTTTGGTTTTACCCTATTTTAAATCTGAATCTTCTGCCTCCCTATCAATTCTGTGTGTTACCCTTCTAATAAATAACTTTTTGCCTAGGTTGCTTGACTCAGTTTCTATTACTTGCACCTAAAACTCTAAACAAATATCCAAAATTGGTACCAGGGAGTACATGGATGTAACTGCTTCAGGGAAAACTAGAGTCTGGGAATTGTTTACCTGGCCAAAAATATGAGATAAGAAAAAGCAACTCCATTTTATATTGGGGCTAGAATCTCTATCTTCACAAAATTTGTGGCAAAACTGTCTATTAACTTATCCCATGGCTAAATGGAATCATATGCCCACTGAAAGCAAGAATCTGATGGACCATGTAGTCACCTCCATGAGATATAATTATGGCTGATTAATTCAAAGACTGCAACATAGTATGAGTACTTCTGATAACTTAAAGCAAAAACTGAGCTCAGACTCTTAAGTTCTCACCTCTAGATGGGGAATTTCTGTCACCATAATAAGATAATCTCATATTTTATAGCTGCAGAGATCAAACAGCAGAAAACTAAACCCAGAGTGTTAATTTTTGGTTTGCTGAGTAAAAAATATGTTGATTCATCCTCCAATATCTCTCATACAATTAGACTGAGGATTCCTGGGTGTGTAAGATTACTTTAAATATTTCAAATATCCTGACATTTTTGAAACTCTACCCCAACCACCTTTGCATAAGGAAGCAAACCCCCATGACAGAGCTATTCCCTACTTGCTTTAAGATGCTGCCACTCCTTTACCTGAGGAAGTATCCTTGAAGGAAGAAGCTGTAATTCCCCTTACATCCCACTCCTCATTTCCATGAGCTCAGTTACTATAATCAGAACACAGCATGCTGAGACAGAAATACTACAATACAGATGCAGAATTTGTGGAAGACTATCTTAAAAATTTGAGTATTTTTTGGATACATATGAGTAAACTTCAAAGTATTCTGGTGTGACTGAATTTTGAGGGCTCTTTAACTTGAGGGGGGAAAGAGATATTAGGCAGCATTTGTACTTACCAGAGATTTGACAATTAGTGTGCTAGTTCATGTAAATAAGAAGAGGTCTAATGGTTGGGCTGATAAATGCAAATGCAAACTAATACTAAAGGAAGTTGAGACTCTAGAAACACTTTGGGAGAATTGTAGAAAAAGAAATTCAATATCTTTAGGAGACAGTAGTGCTGAAGAAGATTAACCATAGATGTTCTGGTCTCATATACCCTGGTTAGGTGCCCCTGAGGTGTCAGAAAGTCTCCCCTTCACCAGTGACAAAGGGAACAACCAGCAACTTTCAAAGCAGCTGTGATATTTCTCTCTAAGGATGTTGGTGGGAGACATTAAAGTTAAAATGGCCTTCCTTATATCAAGGGGAATGGAGTGGGAGAGTTCAGATTGTGGCTCCTGACTGAGAAAGCCAAGGAAGATTTGGTTAACATGATGGTAGCGGCTCTGGCTTATGAGTCAAAAAGAATGGATGTAGTATAGTAATCTCCATCTAAGATTAGTTAATCATGATGTGTCTAGGAATAAAGTAAGTGGGCACTCTTCTGAAAGAGAGAGAGATTAAGATTAAATCTGATCAACAGAGGTCTAACTTGAGCCACCATGATTCAGCTCATGCTCATTTCCCAATTGTTAGACCTAAGTTGGTTCACACACAGTCACCATAATGAAGAGAAGGCTGGATACTCCTGAGAAAGATGTGAACCGAAATCCTTCCAGCAAACCTTCTTTAAATATTTCAGTGACTAATCTTAGGTGACCAAACACTGAAGAAAAGTATATACCCAAACATTTTGTGGACTTTTAGGGATATTTAGATCCTGTCTCAGAACTACCCAGCAGAGGGACAAAAAGCCTGAAATTTCTCACAGTGAATATTTCTAACAGTGTGGCATTTGACAAGTTTGGATTCTACTTGGAGATTCTTGGTCTATTTTCCAATTTCTAACTCCCTGTAACGCTAGCTAGGAACTTACCCTCTCCAGCCTTACCATTGCATATGTGCAGCCAGAGCAAAATAAAATTTATATGTCTAATTATTTATCTTTTGCTTAAGTCATCCACAGTTAATTTATGTAGGCTGCCACAAAATAAACCCAACTATAAGACATTCAATTGAGGAAACCGATGCCAATCATTACAGTGCCAAACAATGTGAATAAATGGATGGTTTTAACATGTTGATAAGGAAAGAAGAAACTATTTCAAAAATCTAGAAGCCATACTCCATAAAAGTAAGAAATATTAAAATCAGTCTTTGGTTAAAGTTTTTTTTTTTTAATTAGAATAATTAAGAAATGACTTTGAAATGGATTCCTTTTTCATGTTGTTTTCAGTTCCGGGATACCTAGCTTTTTTCTTATTCCGTCTCTTCTGTCTTATTCCCCTCCCTCTCCAGTCCTTGACAATAAGTAGCTTTGCCCTCACTGCGATTGCTAGAACAATAGCTTACATACACTCAAAATCTTTATTGATTTTGTGACCTATACTGGTATCGTGGAATTGGGCAAAGTGACATACCACATTCAATTCACAAGAGAAAAAATAACGTAGTCCAATATCAATTCATCACTACAACATTTTTACAATATCTAATCAGTTTAGCTACTCACATCACACTCACAATTTAAATCTCATAATAAGGAGTTGAAATTATTCTAAAGAAAGACAAATAGAACAAGCTCTTGGTGCCTGTCCACAGATGCTTAATTTAGTAATTTTAACTTATATTTTTGAAGTTTCAAATCAGTGCTTAATTATCATTTGCCACTATCTGATTCAGAGAATCTTAGCATCTTGGCAATGGAAAATATTATTATAAGTGCCCTCACCAAAGTTCTGCATCAATACACTAAACTTAGGTAAACGTTAACAATACATAAAATTTAAAGACAAAACGCAGCACATGATGTTACAGAACAATCACTCTATGTGCGTGTGCAAAAGCCTGTAACCAGGGAAGATGAAACAATGCAGTACAAATAAGTCAAGAGTGTTTGAGATGTTTAATGTAATCTTCAGCCTCTCAAGATCATATCACTATTAAAAGATTTCTCCATGTGGATTTTTGTGTACAGTTTTAAAGTCCCCTCAAAATAACAACTTATGATGAAAATGATGCAGAATATAGTCTTCAAACTCTCTTGGATGTGGTAGTGTTTCATAAACAATCCATGCATCATTGAAAAAGAAAAAACTTTGTAAATGAAAGCTAACAAAATATTGGTAAGGCATTGGGTTGTTCTGACAGAATCTTGATGGCACAAGTAACAAGAAAGATATAAATTAGGCTCTTGCCTAATTTCATATAAGTCCTGTGAACCCAGAAAAAAATTTACCAAGGAAAATGTTTATGGCAATTAAAAGAAAACAAGAGAGAGCTTAATTTGACACCTTTGAAAGCATTCTGCCTTGGGTTTTAACTTTTCTGGATTTCTTCCAACATTTGGAGTGGTTTAAGCAATGCCACTTTTTGATGTTATACACTGGAATACTGTTATGTCTACAAATAGGAAATATAATCCACCAGGCTAAAAACTAAAGCAAATGATTCTAGGCTGTATTCTTATTCAATATTTTATTGCCTTTTCCCAATAGTCCTTAATGACCCCCACTTGTTAGATAGATCAAAGAGTGACAGTTTAAGTTTAGTGGGCATGCAACGGAAATAAGTAAAACTCAAACCTAAAAAGGTTATTTTCCAAACGTATAATAATCAATGCCAAAGATCAGTTTCCCGAGGTGATTTGGATACCTATTTCACTCTTAAATGTTATTTTTCTGAATATCAAGAAAAATGGTAGATTCACAGGTTTAGGGAGAAGGGGATAAATATAACCTTGATTTATTGTCACTTAGCTTCTCTCTTTATCTCTTAAATAAGAATAATTATTTCTCAAATCTCTTACCCTAATAAACATTAACCTACAAAGATGCATGCCATTGTACATTCATCAGGGAGGCTTCACTGTCTAAACAAAAATAGAAAAAAAGACCTAATCAAAGATCCATATTTTAGGTTTTCACAATGCCAAGTATATGGACAAAACTGGTAATTGTATTTTATTTCTTAGGTTTAGTTTTTGTCTAGGGTTTAATATTGTCCAAACTTAGGTATTGTAATTATTTAGCTGAAGCATTACTTATATCAGTTGTAAAAACCAAAACTCTGGCATGACTGTCTCTGGATCTTGGCCTCCCTTGATGCCTGTCATCTCTGTGGGATGCTGCCTTAACCACCCTTCCCCTCTCAACTGATGTCTGATATTTAGGACTAATCACATTTTTAAATTACTTCATATCCAAACTAATCCAAACACACTCATGCATAGACAGACAAACACACACATGCATGCACACAAACATGGACATTTACATGTAATCCAACTATCGACAGAGGTTACCATAAGGCCTTGTGATATTTTTAACTGAGATTTTCAAGCTGACTTCATTTCAATGTAGTGCTTTCACTAATCGCATGTTCACTACCAATAATTTGTATTATCGAAAAGATAGAGGACATGAACAGTAAAACATCATAAATATCATAAGATGTTCTCGTTGTATGAGAGCAAAGCAGGGGTGACCATGCCATTCAAAGAAAACCAAACAAAAAGTCATAATTAATCCAAATCGATGCAATTTTCCCATATTTCTTCTTTTGACCCTTTAATTCAACCAAGAACACTGCTTATTTTCCCTTTCCATTTCTTCCTCATCGTGTATGCATGCTCCCTCATCTTTGGCATGACATCAGAAACCAAAAACAACACTAGCGTTTATACTGAGTGTCATTTTCCTATAAACCAGTTGGATCACAAAGTTTCCAAGTTAATCATTAAACTAGATATTTTCTCTATCTGAATTTCACTTCGGCATAAAAGGAAGACAAACAATAAAATTCTATACTCCCGCATTTACATAACATATTATTACCTGGCGAGTGAGAAATATATAACTCTTTGTAGAAATGCAGCAAATTTTCGTGAGTGTCCAGAACCTTCAGATTTAACATTTCCTTGAGGATAAGTAAATAAGTTATGTGGAACATTCTTTATAGGATATTATTAGTGTTGTAGAATAGAACAGTTAAGGTTTTTGTTTTTTGTTTTTTTAATAAACCTGAGCTTTAAATGCCTAAGTCTAGAAGATCAGGAAGACAAAATCAAATGATGCAAGAAACAGTAAAATAAGCGGAAGCAGGTTTAGAGTAAAACTTTTTTCCTCCAAAGGACTTTTCTCATGGCATCTTTAACATCCTTATTTCTTAGAGAGTAGATTAAAGGGTTCAGCATAGGTGTGAACAAAATGTAACATACTGAAGCCACTTTACGAAATTCAGGGTTATTTGGTGGTGTGAGATAGACAAAGGAGACAGTCCCGTAGAGCAAACTTACAACCCCTAGATGGGAGCTGCAAGTAGAGAAGGCTTTCTTCCTCCCTTCACTGGAGCGGATCTTTAAAACTGTGGACACAATATACATGTAAGATACAACAATAACAACTATTGTGGGCAAAATAATGAGGACAGCCAAGCTAAGTGACACCATCTTATTGATAAAGATATTGGAACAGGAGATCTTCTCAATGGGGTTCGAATCACAGTAGAAGTGATCAATAACTCGGGAGGCACAGAAAGACATTGAGAATGTTGCACTGATTTGAAGGATGGAACTAACCCAGCCACAGAAATAGGAACAAGCCACCAACTGGATACAGAGGCTTCTTGACATGCGGACAGTATAGAGGAGTGGATTGCAGATGGCAATGAAGCGGTCATAGGCCATGGCTGCCAGGACAAAGGCCTCTGTTACCATGAAAAGTGCATAAAGAAATAGCTGAGCCACACAACCTGCAAAGGATATGGTCTTTTTCTGAGACAGGATGTTGACCATGGCTTTGGGTACAATAACAGAGGAGTAGGAGAAGTCAATGATGGAGAGATTGCCCAGGAAGAAATACATTGGTGTGTTCAGCCGGGGATCAGTCACAATAATGCCAATCATGCTAAGGTTCCCCAGCAAGACCATCCCATAAACAATCAGGAATAGTAGAAAGAGGAGACTGTGGAGCTCTGGACGGACCCTGATGCCTACAAGAATGAAGTCAGTCACTTCTGTGTGGTTGTGTTCTCCCTTGTCACCCATGGCAAATTTCTGCTTAAACGTATAAGAGAAAGAAATAAGAGAAAGCCACTCTTTCTCTATTATCACAAATAACACTTCACCTTAAAAAAGACTTTATAGTTGACATAATACTTTCATATCCATTATCCCATTCAGTTTACAAACATGAGCAAACTGAAGATGAGAGATATTTTAACTTGCCTAAGGTAACATAACTAGTTAAAAAAAGAATTTGGACTCAAAGTGAAATACTTTGTATTCAAGTCTAGCATTAATTTCAACACAATATAGTTTGATACTTCTTTATATCTCTCTACCTTGTCATACAAGATTGTCTGTGAGATGTCATTTGTAATTTCACAATATTAAAGTCTGATAAACTCATACTAAGAAAAAGACACTTCCTTAAATTTTAATTTATCATTTAATATTCATTTTTCTTTGTAATAATACTTGGCTTTAATACAGTAATAATAAAAAAAAACAAATGAAGAAAAAGGAAGCTTAAAGTACATTCCAAAATAATATGAACTTTCTACCAAGAAGAGCTCTTACAATTGCAAGTAAATTACTAAAGAGCTAATTGTCCTATTTAGAGATTTTTTTAAATGAAATCAGTCTTCAATTTCTTGAACTAGTCTAATTTTATTTAAGTTCAAAAGTAAAAAGTGAGTAATACCTTTACATTTTTTATCCTGCGAAGTCTATTGATGCTGGTTTTCTCTACATAAATCTGTTAAGAAATCCATGTCATCTCAAACTTTTGCAAACATGAGAAAAAATTAGAAGCTTCAAAGCAAGAAAGGAATCAAAAATGTTGACTGTGTAAAAGAATATATTATATTAGATAGCAAATTTTATTGAATTCTTAGCCTGATGGCTAGAGCTCAGCAGTTTTAAGAATAAATAAGTATTGATCTCCTAGAAGCATCCAAATTAACCTATTTGGATTTGGGTGACCTGTTAAGCAACCAAGACACCTTTGGTTAATTTGAAATATTTCTGTTATTTTTCTATGAAATAACACGCTCATTGTCAATTAAGTTGTCTAGCAATTAAGGATAACCTTACACATCTTTTCTTCTTTGGTGGCGTTTAAACCAAGTGTCATTTATTCTTCCAAGGAGTGGTTTGGATAATAAAAACCAGCCAATAACCCACAAAATGTCTTTTCCAAAATTAGAATGAATGATATAACAACCCAAATTAGAGAGGATACATAAGTTTCTCTTTCACTCTACAATCTACCTCAATTGTAAGAGCTTTACTTTTATTTTTTGTTTTTTTATGGTCTACAAAAATCCCTCAAATCTCAAAGCATTCATGACCTTCTTTGCATCTTTCATTTGTTGCTTCTCTCAACAACTTTCTCAAAAAAAGACATGAAATTAACTTATATAAATTTATATTAATTCATATAAATTCAAATCAAGAGACAAAATGACTGAACAAAATTATGTTACTATTCTTAGTCTCCACCTCTACTCCATTGCTCCACCATATATTTGAAATCCACTCAAATAATTGTGCAGTAATTTGGTTTTATTAGGGGGCGGGCAAATAAATTAAGTTTACAGGTTAACATACATGAGGATGATTACATTTTATTCTAGAACTAACAGAATGAAGCTTTTTAGGCATAAAGCTGGAGAGGGCAGTTTCAAGCATCAGTCATCATGTGCTGGTTTGGAATCAGAAAAAGAGGATTCTTAAAAAGAGTAGAAAGCACTTTTAAGACATGCTAACATTGTTTCACACATAACCCTTCTTTCTGCAAAGAGTCACGAGATTAATAGGCTGCGTTCTTTGCTCTTATTTAAAAATAAGGAGGAGGAGGAGAAGATGGAGAAGGAGAAGAAATTCAAGTTCTTAAACCAAATCAAATATTACTTTTTTGATGGTATATCAATGAAAGTAACATATTAATATTTCAAGGATAACTTAACCTAGAATAATAGAATATAGTAGAGTAATATTGTTTATATTTCTTTTATACAAAATTGTAGAATATGGACTATGAAAGGGTTCACATCTGTTCATAAAAGAATTATAAATAAGGAGTCAGTATTAGGTATGAAATAATCAAAATAGAGATAATGGAGGATTTTTATGATTGTGAGGTCTTCTAAGCAGTAGAATGAGATAAAAAGAGATAATAGAATACACATCATTAGGATTATATTTTAAACATCAGTTATCATATTACCAGTCTGATTTAGCCATGATCTTCCTTCAAACAATGAAATGTGAATTATCGAGGTTTATTCTCATCTTGATAATCTCTAATTTATGACATACTACATTTTGAAACTCAAGAAAAATATATTTTAAGATACAGAAAATGTTTGGCTGTCTTACTATATTACTAAAATAGGTGTGATTGTTTTGTAATTATTCTTACCTGAATTTATATTTCTTTTCTATCTTGAGAACTTTTTATGGAAAACTGCAGAGATCCAAATTCTTTTTGTTTTGGTCTAGGAAAGAAGATGTATTTGAAAAATAAAAACTATCAATGACAATGTCAACATTAAGCACCTCAAATAATGTTTAATTCCCAATAAAATAACAACCCTCTTAAGCATGACATGACTGTGTTCTTCATCTGTGGCACTGCCAATAGATCCACAATTTTCTATTACCTATTATTCAAATCTGCTCTTTCTTTAATATAATTTTGTTTGAAAACCTGTCGTATCTGTCTTCCTGAACACAGAGTGAAAATGTAGACTAGGAATCTCTTTAGCTCTCTTAGAGATTTATGGGTTATTCTCTACCAAAATTGAAATAAGTGCCAATGAATCTATGAAATCAAACTGCATTAAAATCTCCTGCCTCCATGCTAACATGTTTTGCAGGCCTTAGAATGAAGATGGGAGCAAAATGTAGATTTAAGACAAGCAACTTGACTCCCTCGTCCCTGATGACCTACAAAAATAGTAGCAGCCAGAATCCATGGTAGTCGTAGTTTTTTCCAATCCCATGAAACTATTTCAGAGAACTGCAACATAAGTCTTCCAAAATTTTGGAGAAAGAAGTCCCTCTGAGAAAGGACTGAAAAATAAGTCAATTATAATTTTGTAACAAAGGCAAACTCCAGGGCCATCCCACGAGGACTACATGAGGAGCAAACACTCTGTGTGATTTCTTCACTCATTGAATACTCTTGGGACAATCACAAAGTTATTTTGGACGAGGCACCTTGTTAGAAAGTTTTTTTCTTTATGTTAAACTAAAGTTCGCTTCTCTGTAACTTCTACCCACCCGACTGTCAGAGACTCTACCCAAAATTCTGCTTTCTGAAGCAATGCTGAATACCTCTATTTGATTTTCTAAATGAAATTCTGTCAAAATTTAAAAAGACAAACACATTATTGCCCCCTAGTTTTCTCATTTCTGGATTCAATGTCCTTATTTTCAATTAGGATCTCCTTTCAGCAGCAATTGATTGATTTGTATCTTGCTAGTGTCCCTGTAAAAAATCCATTGCCAATATTTGACATCAGGCTGGATATAATCAATCCCCTTGAAATATCACTGCCTAATTACTTGTGATTTGTACTTATTTTAAGGCATATAAGACTAAAAGGTTTTTTGCATGTTGCCTCTTATTAATCTTGCAATGAAAAGAAACATTTAGTTTTGTTTTGGCCTTATATAAATTGCTACTAAGCTAAATCCTCCCTGTTCTTGTTCTGTGGATTTCTCTCACATCTTCTATCTCTCTGACTATTCCTTCCCAGTTTGCAGTATTTTACATTTAAATATTAAATATATAACATATTATGATATAGAAATATATTAAATATATAACAGATTATAATATATAACTATATTAATATTATATATTTTAAAAACCCTTTTTACATTTTAGACTGTTGGTTTTATCCTATATTTCTATGTTATAAAAATCAGTTTAAATATATTTGAAGACTCTCTGATATTAGTGAGTTCTTCATGTTTTTAGACATAGGGAAGTTATACTACATAGGCTTCTAAGTTTTTAATGAAATAATTTTTGAACAGAAATAATTCAAGATTGCTTGATAAAGCCTCCCTACAGGGTTATAAAGATCCATTCATCAATTTAAGAAAGGTACACTTGGTAAATCACTGCAAATCCAGCCTTTTTTTAATACAAAGACTCTAAAATAGCTCATTAAAATAAAGATACATTATATAATAATCTTCTGAATGACAATTACCTTAATCAGAAAAGAATTTCAATTTACTTTGTAACCACGGGCCTTCTAGAACCAACTCAACTGACTCCTTCTTATCGACAGAGTAATTAAGAGTGGTTTTTCAGGAACTGAGACCCCTTGTCCAGTTCAGGCCTGTTGAGCCCACCAACCCATCAACTGAGCCTATGCAAATGCCCAGTAAGTGATCTTTTTGGCATCAAAGGGCTAAAAACTCCAGCCCTCCAGCTTCAGATCATACTAACACCACCATTTTGTGAACATGCATTCTATGAAGAACCATGAAGCTTGACTGCACTTGCACAGATCATCAGTTACCTCACTTCTTACCTCCAATCATCTGTCTCCACACTTCAGACCTCCCTGCCCTTCATCCCATAAATTTTGCCCCAAGCCCTGGATCGGGGACACAGATGTGAGAGCTGCTGCCTCCTGTCTCCTTGAAGATCAATCTAGCAATAAAGCTGATTTATTTTCCCAAAAGCTGATGCCATAATAATTGGCTTTTTTTATGCGCCTTGAGTAGGGGAACCTCATTTTTGTACAGTAACAACTTTTCCTGATTTCTGACTCACCAAATAACTTTGCAAAATCTAAGAAGATATCAGGGAAAATTGTCAGATATATTCCAAGCCTTGTTGACATGTATACATAACTATAAAATTAACATATAAAATAACTCTTTATGTATTACTCTTTTTATCTATGGATAGACTCAATTGTCATCTCAGAAACTGTTCTTATTTATGAGCTGAATATCATGGTTTTAATTCATAAAACTGAGAATCCTGACAACTCACATATAAGGTTTTCATAATCTGGCTCCATAACATGTATTTCTAGCTTCAAGTTCCATCTCTTTTTCTCCTTCAACTTATAATCATCCTCATCATGCTACTCGCATTGTCTGAATAGACTTTGGAGTTTCCTGACTCCCTACTGTTACTCATGCCTTTTTTATTGACCTGAATATCTTCTACCCTTTTATTTTCACTTGTGGACTGAAATTAATTATTAATACTGTCATAAATACCTCTAAAGTCTTCCCTTGGTGTGTTCATTTACCACTATAACTTAAAATATCGCCTTTAACACACTCTGTTTCAGCAGCCCAGGTTTGGTTCCAGGCACAGACCTACACCACTCATTAGTGGCCGTGCTGTGACAGTGGCTCACATACAAAAAAAGAGGAAGATTGCCAACAGATGTTAGCTCAGGGTGAATTTTCCTCAGCAAAAAGAAGAAAATATATCACCTTTAACATGAATTTTATATATGGAATTTAAAACCCAAGTGCCTAGTCAGATGTTCTATTAGCATATCAAACAACCTCATGCCAACCCCTCTTTCCATCCTGACTTAATGGCATAGAAATGAATAAGAAAGAGAGGAGGAACAGGAAGAATAATTGCTTCCCCCAAAGTAATGGATTTTCGTCAATGTAAGGCATCCTATTGACATGATGACCATTGAGAAAATCATGAAACAAAAAATAGATTGTGTAGAGTAAAACCAAGAAATCATCTTAGTTGAAATACCAGTGATGAAACAAATAAAACTGTATAAAAGGTGAAAACATGTTACTCTTATGTGCTTACTCTCCCAGGTATGAAATACACAGGTCTTGCCCCCTGTTATCTGCCTACCTCTCATCCAACACACATGCACACACACACACACACACACACACACACTCTCACAATCTGCCTTGGCTAATGGTGACAACTTTTAATGAGCTTCTATTCTTGTCATGAAATTTCTGTAAGTAATAACATTATATTTTCTATTATCAAAGAAAACATTTTTTTTATTGATGTTTTAATGGTTTCTAACATTGTGAAATTTGGGGTTGTACATTTTTGTTTGTCCATCACCATATATATGACTCCCTTCACCCCTTGTGCCCACCGCCCACCCCCCTCCCCCCACCCCCACTGCCCCTGGTAACCACAGTCCAGTAAAGAAAACATTTTTAATCTAGTACTTCAAATACTCCTCAGGTTCATCCTTTTTTCTTTATTTTCGGTGCTACAGTGGTAATCCACATTTGGAAACTCCTCATCTTGATCTGAATGTGATAAAAAAAAAAATTCCTCATGATTTTCTTGTTCTCCTCAGCATTCATATTTTTTAAATTTAAATTTCCAGATTTGTCTTTCTAAAACACTATTTTAATCACGTCACTCCTTTCTTAAGAGATTTGTTAGTTCCTAATTTCCTATTCTGTAAATTGGGCTTTCTATTGCTCTCCAAATTGCAACCTCATGAAATCAAATGGGATACGTCACTTTGCATCCATTCATCTTGCTGAATCTAGGCTTAGTACTCTGATTTGAATTATCCCCAAATCTCTCTCCTTGAGTCTAGTTTTAAGTCCTACAAACATCTAAGATTCAGTTCATATCTCCCCAAAATATACCACTGTCTTGCTACAGTAACCAACTTTGGCACCACTTCTTCATACTCTTTTTTGATACAATTTTAGTTATCCCCACATGCTGTAGCACCTATTTATACTTCGATTATTTCATGCATATCACTTTACATTTCCACCTGGATTTTCAGCTACTTTAAGATGGAATGCACTGCTCCACAAGGCCCTGTAACACTTACCACAATTTGGAGTGCATCATAGATGCTCATTTATTTTTTATTTATTGAATTAATTTGTATTTCCTTATTCTAAAAATATTTTCAGAGTAACTTGCAACAACAGTAGTGACAAAACACTTTATTAAATCTATTGATAACTCAATTTGTGTCAAGCATTTTTCTAAGCACCTTTACACAGACTGCATATTTTAATCCTCAAAACAATTTTATATACTAGTCTCAACCTCTTATGTACTGTTTTTAACATTGTAGAAGTGATAAAACCGAGGTGCAGAGAAATATAATATCAAGGAGTAGAGTCCAAATTCTAATCCAGAAATTCTAGCTTCAGAGACAACACTCTTAACCCCTAAGCAACTGTATCATATTTATAATCAGCAAAATAAAAATGACATTATTACACAAAATCAATGAATGTACAAACTTTAGATAAGCTAGCCAGAATATCTTCTATGATTTAGCTTCAGGTACCCTCTTTGAGGTATGGCAATCAGAGTTGAATAGAAAAGCACTTCTTCATTTTAAATTTTTTTTTTAATTTTATTTATTTTTTCCCCCAAAGCCCCAGTAGATAGTGGTATGTCATAGCTGCACTTCCTTCTAGTTGCTGTATGTGGGACGCGGCCTCAGCATGGCCAGAGAAGCAGTGCGCCAGTGCGCGCCCGGGATCCGAACCCAGGCCACCAGCAGCGGAGTGCGCGCACTTAACCGCTAAGTCACGGGGCCGGCCCCATTTTAAATTTTTTATATTGTCGGAAAAGAAGTACTATACCCACACTTCAAAAAAGCAAAGTTTTCTTATCACTAAATTCTAAAGGAAACTTCACATGCAGGCTTACTATTATGGGCAAAATAATATGTTTATACTGTGTGCAAAGGAAGATTTCATATAGCTGCATGTTGTAGCAACTTTCCATAAAAACCAAGGATATCACACTAAAAGATTTGTAGAAGACCAAGACAACGTGGTCAGTTTGTAGGCTCCTAGGCTTCAACTTGATCTAAATATGCAATTTGTAATAATTACAGTGATGATAACAGCATAGGTACTAATTATTTATTTAAAACAGTTAAGCTTTTCAGAGCTGGGAATATAGAGCCTATTTTCAAATGAAGGCCTAGAATGGTGATATTTAAACTTTATCCATTCCCTGTATTAAATTGCATGCATATTTTTCATTTATTACTTTAAAATCACACCCAGATTCATCCCTTCCTCCCTATTTTTACTACTACATTGGTTATCCAGGTTTGAAGACCTCTTCTCCCCAACCTAATCCCCACACTGAGGTAGAGGTGTCATGCTGATGTTTCTGAAAGCAAATGAGCAGATGAGGTGGTGTCCTACTTAAAAGTTGAAGAACTTAGTCAAAATTCTTGCTTGTGCAAAAGCTTACCGTACTGCTGCATGGGAGTAGGGCTTGCAATATCTTCAGGAAAAAAAAAAGCAGAATTTTTATCATTAGTTTTGAATCTGTTCCAAAATGTAACCAAATTTCAGATTTATTACATGGAGTTCCAGAGCAAAATCAGTGAGACATTTTTTGAGAATGGAAACTTTACAAGTACATATTACCAGTCCCTTCCTCTGGTATGTCTGCTTTTCTGAGCAGCATACATTTCTAAATGCCTAGTTGAATACGTTAGTTACAAAAAAGATCTCTGGAAAACAGAATGGATGACATTAACTTAAATTTAAAAGAAATAAAATACAATTCTGTTCTATTACATTTAAGATTGAAATCTGATGTGACAAAAAACTCCTGAATTGCAGTTAACACAAAATACAATACAGAAACTTTGAAACAGCATAAACATCATCTCTGGCATATAGAAGTTCACCAAATGTTTATGTAATTAAAGATCCAAAAAATTATGTTGAGATTATGAGCTTGACCCACACCTGAAGTAAAAGTCCAAGGAAAAGTCTTAGAAAACTAATGATAAGAAATAATGTAACTAATAAATAAAACTAATAAATAGGTAAAAATTGAATTTAAAACCTATCTATGCTGTATAATTCCCCTTAAATAAAGAATAATATTTATAGAAACATATACATAAACATTAATGTTAACAGTAGATCTCTGGAAAATAAGCTTTTTTGTGTTTTATGTTTTCAATAGGAACAGCTTTTACACAAGATACTATTCATTTAACAGTGTTGCAGTTAAAAGTATTAATTATTTAAAAAGCTAATGAAACTTGTAGACTTAGATCCTTTTTGGCAGATTTCTCTATGATATTATCTATAGGTAAATATAGATCTATAGATTAAAGGAAAGGAGTGCTATATGAAACTAGTGTAATGGATATTTTAGCTAAAAGCATACATACGATATATACCACATATCAAAGTAGATGTTATACCATGAGCTGAAATTCCCAAAAAGGTGGGTAAACACCTATCTCATGACTGATAACACATCACATCTATAGAGCTTGATGAACAGAAGGCACTGCAATAGCAGAATAGGGTCAAGCTTCAAATCGCTCTTTCTTTGTCTAGGAATTCTTCTCTTCCATCATGCTAACCTTCCATAATTAGAGTGAGGGTAGGGAAAAGGAGAGCGGGTAAATTCTTATTTGATGAATACTGTTATTATGATCTACGGTAACTACTCATGTGAAAAAATGACTATTTCACTAATGGGTTTTTGTAGGTTCTTCAGACACCCTCCCCAATTCATGAGTATCTCTCCCTTGTGGTTTCCTTGGTGAGAATAATTACTTTAAATTCTTATTAGTTACTTAGCTTAGCCTCAGCATTTGGAAATCCTATGACGTCACCAGTTTCTCTCCACTGAGGTCTGTTGCCCCTCTCCCTAAGAAGCCATACTGAAGAGCACCTTAGAAAATGTACCTAACTCACATCTAGTCTACAGGAAAAGCTCACATATCCTCCCCTGAAAAACGGTGGGGGCAAAAGCTGCCCATCCAGTCACATCTGTTTTCCTCCACCATCAAAGTATTTAGCCTGCTAATTTCTTGCCCTTTAAAATTATAGGTGGAGTCAGAAACCTGTACATTGCATCCCACAGACATTAGGAGACACACATGCTCTCCAAGTCAATAGGACCAAACTTCCATCTTAACTTCAGTTTAAGATGGTTGCATATCACACCTTAAACCCTTGTGTACTAAGAGCAAGGGGCACTACGCAACAACAGTTTTCCTCCCAGTACCTTCTAAATTTTTCATCTCTTGACTATTTTATATCCTCATCAAATATGAGGGGTTAAGAGTTCTGCCACTAAGTTTCAGCCACCTCCTTTTTGAAGTTCACAGCATGTGCTAGAACTGCCTTTGGAATATGATATTCTAGTGGTATTTCACCGGAAAGTCAACTTCGACATTCTGTAACACACTAATTATATCTAACACCTATATGCTCCTTGTGTAATACATAAAATTAAGAGTCTTAATCAGCATTTTTAAAATAAGATAGCAAATTTTATAGACTGTCTTAGGAATTGATGATTTTCTTTCTAATTATGAAGAAGAGATAATTTTACTCTTTGAATCTGGGGTCTATTATCCACATTGAATAAATCCTTTAGAAGTAATATCAGAAGAGGTGGCTAAAATAAGCAATCTTGCAATGTATTCACTAAGTAGTTTTGGGGCCAGCAGAGACTGTCCAGAAGGTTTTTCCGTTTCAGAAGTTAGACGAGATGAGTTAGCACAGAAAAAGTCACTCAATGCCTGCATGATACTCTATGAGTCTTTTGTGACATTTGAGTTGGAACTATACATACAGAAGAACACATCTCCCAATCAGCAGTGCTTTTACAACTTCTCTTCTTGAAGTTTTAACGTTTGCAACTACATGACAAAAACTTCCTTCATTATCATTTCTATCAAACAAGCCCAGAATCTCCCCACTGGGATTTATTACACTCATGTTGTTTTCAGAAAGAGAATAGTTTGCAATAAGATTTAAATTTAATGAATTCTGAGTAACTTTTTTCTGCTCCATTTGGCATGGTGCCTTGCAGGCCTAGTCAAGTTTTCATGATTTTTGTTGCTGTCATTGTTGTAATTGTCGTTTCTTAATTGTCATTATAAACGTGGAAACAAAGAGTCAAAGACCCTGATTAAGTAAACATTTTCTAGGAAAGACTTGTCTGTCTGCCAATAACTTTTTCATGTTGTTTTCTTTTCCACAAAGCAATTGGGGGGAAAAAAAGAATCATACAATCTTTAAATAAATAGATGTTTCTTTTGAACTTAGAGAGCATCACATCATCTCATTACTTGTTATCTCCAGGATAGCCATGGGTGGAAAAATGCTTAAGAACAGCTACACTGATTGAGAATTTACCAGAATTATACACGCACACAAATTTCAAACAAAAAAGGCTCACCAAAGACTAAAAATAATACTTAAGGAGAAAAACACAGGTAACTATAGTAAAATTGAAGAATACCTATAGTACATAGAAATTCCTAAAACCCTTCAGAAAGAAAAAATAGATGATCTTAAAAAAAAATTAGAATGACATTGTCATCTGACTTCTTAAAGGCTGTACTGAAAGAATTGAGTCAAGAACTTAGGACCTAAAATTTTATAATTTAAATGCAAGGTTGCCATAAAAATATTCTCGGATACACAAGGCCTAAGAAACTTTACTACAAAAAATGAATCTTTTGAGAATTCTTGGGAGAAGTATAAAGGCAGAGTATCATAGTGAGTAAAATTAAGTTTGAAATCCAGCTCTACCGTTTAATCATTGTATTAGTCAGGGTTCTCCGGAGAAACAAAACCCAAAGGATGGATAGATGATGATGATGGATAGACGATAGATAGATAGATACAACATAGATAGATAGATAGATAGATAGATAGATAGATAGATAGATAGATAGATATACAGTGATATTAATGAATAAATGGAATAAACTATTGAAAAGCAATAAAATATATTGAGATGTGAGGAAGCCAATTGGTTTAAAATGAATTCAGCCTGACCTTGTTTTTCCAGAAAGGTCTGATGTGGCCTGTCGAGCACGCATTGTACATCTGCTTTAAACATTTACAGTGTTGAAAGCCAAGAATGATGCCCTTAAAGATAGAGATGTATGTCTCCTCCCCGTATCAGCATTTCTTTAAAGATAAGCATTTCTTCCAAGAAACTAAGGATTAATTACTGACCTACTGTGCTCATCTTTTGACCACTGACCTGCTGACCACCCACCTTCTGTGCTCATCTTGTGACCACTGATGTGCTGTGTTAGCAAAACTTCTTGTAACTGTAGTAAAGGAGATATTCCTGTCATATTTGATGTATGTTCCTTGTTCCAAGACAATATGTAACCACACTGTATACCCCACTTCTTCGGACTGCTTCTTTCCTTAGTGAAGGTTCTCTCCTGGGCTATAGTCCTCAAAACTGGATCATATAATAAAATCACCACAATTTTGATTTATAGATTGATTATTTCTGTCAACAATATTTATTATAAGGAATTGACTCATGTGATTATGGAGGCCGAGAAGTCCCATTATCTGCCCTCTGCTAGCTGGAAATCGAGTGGTGATGTAAATTCCAATCCAAGGCTGAAGGCCTGCGAACACCAATGTATACATCTCAGTCCAACGGCAGGAGAAGATGAATGTTTCAGTTAAAGCAGCAAGGCAGAAAGAGAGAATTCAACCTTCTTCTGCCTTTTTGTTCTATTTGGGCTGGTGAGGCCTATGATACTGGGGAGAGCAATCTGCTTTACTCAGGCCACCAATTCAAATACTAATCTCTTCCAGAAATACCCTCACAGACACATCTAGAAATAATGTTTAATCATATGTCTGAGCATCCCATGACCCAGTCAACTTGACACATAAAATTAAGCATCACAAATCCACCCCTTGTCAAGTTGGAACCCATATGCATCTCTGTAAACTACACTTAATCTCCAAATAATTCTCCCCAACATGATACAACCATCCTGCATACAACCAAAAAGATACAAATCCCTTTCCTAGAAGAGAAGGTAAAATCCTTGAGTGATGTTTACTCTGCTCCTTGATATCCCATAACTTAAACACTATTATGTAAAATTAACAACATTTACATCCTATGATATACACACCTCAACATAATAAAGGTCACACATGACAAACCCACAGCTAATATCATCTTTAATGGTGAAAGTTTGAAAGTTTTTCTTCTAAGATCAAGAATAAGACAAGGGTGCCCACTCCTATTCAACATAGCACTAGAAGTCCTAGCCAGAGCAATTAGGCAATAAAAAGCATCCAAATTGTAAAGGAAGAAGTAAAATTGTCTCTCTTTGCAGATGACATGAACTTATACATAGAAAACCCTAAAGACTCCACCGCAAAACTTTCAGAACTAATAAACGAATTCAGTAGAGTTGCAAGATACAAAATCAATATACAAAAATCGGTTGCAATTTTATACTATCTGAAAAGAAAAACTATATGAAAAAGAGCTACCTAAAGAGAAAGAAAACAGTCCCGTTTATAATAACATCAAAAAGAATAAAATACTTAGGAATACATTTAACCAATGATGTGAAAGATCTGTACACTGAAAACTATAAGACACTAATGAAAGAAACTGAAGAAGACACAAATAAAGGGAAAGATACTCTATGTTCATGGACCAGAAGAGTTAATATGGTTAAAATGTCTATACTACCCAAAGCCATTTATAGAGTCAATGCAATCTCTATCAAAATTCCAATGGCATTTCTCACAGAAATATCAAAAACAATCCTAAAATTTTTATGGAAAAACAAAAGACCCTGAATAGCCAAAGCAATTTTAAGGAAGAAGAACAAAACTGGAGGCATCACACTTCCTGATTCCAAGCTATATTACGAAGCTATAGTAATCAAAACAGTATGGTATTGGCATAAGAATGGGCACATAGATCAATGGAACAGAATTGAGAGTCCAGGAATAAACCCATGCATATACAGTTAACTAATATTTGACAAGAGAGCCAAGAATACTCAATTGGGAAAAGATAGTCTTTTCAATAAACGGTGTTAAGAAAACTGAATATTCACATGCAAAAGAATGAAATTGGAATCCTATTTTACACCACTCACAAAAATTAACTCAAAATGGATTAAAGACTTAAATGTAAGACCTGAAACTGTAAAACTCCTAGAAGAACTTGGAAGGGGAAAGCTCCTTGAGCTTGGTCTTGGCAATGATTTTTCTGGATATGACACCAAAGCACAAGTAACAAAAACAAAAATAAACAATTGGAACTTGATCAAACTAAAAATCTTCTGCACAGCAAAAGAAGCAATCAACAAAATGAAAAGGCAACCTATGGAATGTGAGAAAATATTTGCAAGCAACATATCTGACAAGGGATTGATATCCAAGATATATAAGGAACTCATACAACTTACAGCAAGAAAAAACAAATAATGTGATTAAAACATGAGCAGAGGACCTGAACGGACATTTTTTCAAAGAAGATATAGAAAAAGTCAACAGGTACGTGAAAAGGTGCTCAACATCACTAATCATCAGAGAAATGCAAATCAAAGCTACAATGAGATACTACCTTACACCTGTTAGACTGACTACTATCAAAAAAACCAGAGATAAATGCCAGCGAGGATTTGGAGAAAAAAATAACCCTTTTGCACTGTTGGTGGGAATGTAAATTGGGGTAGCCACTATGGAAAACAGTATGGAGGTTCCTCAAAAAATTAAAAATAAAACTGCCATAAGATCCAGTAATACCACTTTTGAGTATACATCTGAAGGAAATAAAATCAGTATCTCAAAAAGATATCTGTACCCTCATGTTCATTGCAGCATTATTTACAATAGTCAAGACATGGAAACAATCTCTGTGTCTATCACTATATGAAGGGATTAAAAAAATGAGATATATATGTAATTGAATATTATTCAGTCATCAAAAAGAAGACAATCCTGCCATTTGTGACGACATGGATGAACCTTGAGGGCATTATGCTAAGTGAAATAAGTCCGAGAAAGACAAATACTGTATGATCTCACTTGTATATAGAATCTAAAAAACCAAACTCATAGAAACAGAGTAGAATGATGGTTGCCAGGGGTTGAGAGGTGAAGGAAATTGTTGATGGTGGTCAAAAGGTACCAAGTTCCAGTTATGAGTAAATTCTGAGGGCCTAATATACAGTATGGTGCTTGTAATTAACAATACTGTAGTGTATACTGGAAAGTTGAAAGAGAATAGATCTTAAATGTTTTTACCACAAAAAAATTTAAAAGTAACTACGTGAGGTGATGGATGTGTTAACTAATCTTATTGTAGTAATCATTTCATAATATATACATACATCAAATCATCACATCGTACACCTTAAACAATGTTATATGTCAGCTATATCTCAATAAAGCCAGAAAACAACAAAAACAATACTTAAATACTATGACATAAAGTCAATACATCTTATGTCACAGGATACACACACACAAATGTATTCATAATGAAATAAGGAGGAGATGCTCATGAACTTTTTTCGTTTAAATGGAGTTGAATAATTGAGATTTTCCTGAAATTCCTGAGATCATTGAAAAAGTAACAAACTATTCCTTGTCTCTGATACATAAAATTATTCTAAGCATTTTCTCAACCATTAAAATTTACTGCCAGTTGTGAATGGCTTTTCAGTTGACTGTCATTGCACTTCACTCTGCCCATTTTCAGGAGGAGTAAGATTGGTGACACTGGGGGCCGGCCCCCTGGCGTAGTGGTTAAGTGCGCACACTCTGCTGCTGGCAGCCTGGGTTCAGATCCCCGGCACGCACTGACGCACTGCTTGTCAGGCCATGCTGTCCCACATATGTGGGACACATGGCGTCCCACATAAAGTGGAGGAAGATCGGTATGGCTATTAGCTCAGGGCCAGTCTTCCTCAGCAAAAAGAGGAGAACAGGCAGATGTTAGCTCAGGGCTGATCTTCCTCACAAAAAAAAAAAATAGATTGGTGACACTTGAGACTGTGTCTGTCTACTTTGTGCGGCTGTTTTGAGGGACTGTCCCATCACTGAACATACTGCATGGCCTTAGAGAGAGCTTCTGGGTCTCAGCTCAGACATATTCATTGAATACTCCTTTCAGAGCTCTTGTGGGTGGGGCACGATCCACTGTGCAGCTGCATTGTCACAAACATGCAATGTGCTGTAAAAACTCAATACAATTTAAATAAAATCTCTATATCAGTAAAAAAAAAATGGTAATAAGCCTTCTTAAACAGGCTAAAGCTTCCCTCACGAGAACTGTGGTATGCTTGTTTTTTTGAATCAGTATCCAATGTTTTAAAGGGGCCAAAGATTAACTTTGCACTATTCCCTTTCAGTTATAGATCATTGATCTGTTTTTTCCAAGTGAGCTAGTCTGTCTGTCTGTCTGTCTCTCTCTCTCTCTCCAGATACAACTCTGCAATTGTACTAGATTTTAGAGACTGCACAGTTCCAGCAGAGTGGAGAGGCAGCACAGAACAAGTATACAGGGCTACCACTTTCAAGAAGGTTTCCTTGCTTGCACTGTCCTGTAAGTCAATAAATTGATAAATATGTTACCCCTTCCTCCGATACTTTTTTTTTAATATAGGTAGGCGAGACCATACCTAGAATTCTTTATCATACTTATGCCTAATATCTTTTTCACTTATTATTTATCAAAGTATGAAGAAGTTGAGTATTTTGCTTGTACCATTCCAGTTCTGAACAATAGTTCATTGTATAATCAAAGAAAAGATTTCTTCATAAATATCTTTGAAGATGAACATTCGTCTGATTGAATACAGAAAATCTTTTAAGAATTGTAATCATAAGGGAAAACACACGTATCTGAAAATATATGGAGTAACCGACAAGTGAAATTTTCTTTTTGACAAACGAAGAACAGAGAAAACAATCCTAGTCTGTATGATTCGCTTATGATTACTGAGGTTTGGAGAGAAAACTGCTTCATAGTCTACGTATGTATTTGTAAATCCACATTCAAGGATAACTGGGACTCTGAAAGTTTTCTGGCAGTTCTTTTAAAATTATGCCCTGGTGTGCCATCAGCTTTATCATAATAATTCCTGGGTTAGTGCTTCTATACAAGGTATCAAGGCACTACATCGTAATATCAAAGATCCATCAAGGAGAATGAGTAGAACCATGGAACCACAGGTATAACATTTTTAGTTTTTCTTTCAGTTTTAGTTTTGGTGGTGCAAAGGGTGGATATTGCTATGGTGTAAAAATAAAAGTCATCTTTAAATTGTTCACCTTAAAAAGTAACACACACATACCATGGGGGAGGCGTGGGCTAGGGCAGAGCACAGTCTGAGTGGGTCGAGTGGGGAGTTACCAAGGAAGGCAAACGGTGTGGTTGGAGCCCGCAGGGTGTGCTAAGTGGCTTCAGGAATGTGAGGCAGTAAGTGGGGGTCCTGATGGAGGGGCAGAGGGAGGATGTGCTTGGATGCATTAATGGTCAGGAGCGACTCAGAGAATGGCGGACTCAGGCCTGAAGACCGTCTGCTGAGACCCGCTCTATCCAGAGGAAGCTCAATCTCCCGATGGTGTGTGATCTCGTGAGTTCTATGGGGGCCGGCAGGGGAGTCCTGGCATGAGAAACACCTGGGTTCCTCAGATTCCGGAGGCGCCTTGTCCCAGACTCCTCCATAAGGAGTGTGGCTCATGCCACCTATCAAGCAAACACCAATAGTCGTGGATGCTTCATACCTCTAACTCAGAGTCACAGTGCAGAGCTGCCTCGCCCAGGTGGCTCTGCTAAGTGATGGCAAAGGGCTCAAGCCCAAAGGTTGTGCAGCGGCAGGACCTTTCCAGGCCAGAAGGAGGGAGTGAACTGCACATACATGGACAGCAAATTCATTGCCTTCCAGGAGACCTAAGATCCCAGGACAGCAACATGGGCTTCTGACACACAGCCCTGGGGCCCAATCAGACTTCTGCTAAGGTCCAAGGCCAGAGCAACCGGTACACACCATTACATTGGAGACCTCTAGGCCAGCAGATCGTATGGCCATAGGAACAGGAAGCAAAAATTTTGCTATTGAGTGTCTAGGGGTAATAACGAGTGATGCCACTCCCATTTTCACCCACTGATACCTGCACCCATGAATCCTGGCTGTGGGAGAAATAGCACCATATATTGGATACTGATTCAGAGCATACACAGCCTTCTGGAGAACCATGTCCCAGCCTTACAAAGTATTGTCACCCAGCTGATGCTGTAACTAGGTTTTCAAGAGGCCATTCCACCATTCTGTCAAACCAGCTGCTTCAAGATGGTAGGAAACATGGTAAGACCAGCAAATTTCATGAGTATGGACACATTGCTGCACTCCTTTTGCAGTGACGTGAGTTCATTGACCAGAAGCAATGCTGTGTGGCACCATACCAGGATGGTGAGCAAAGCATTCTCTTTCTCCATGGATGGTAGTTTGGACAGAAGCATTGCATTCAGAGAAGGCAAATTTGTATCTAGAGTGTCTATTCCAGTAAGAACAAATTCTGCCTTTCCATGATGGAAGTGGTCAAAAGTAATCAACCTGCCACCAGGTAGCTGGCTGATCACCCCAGGGAAAGGGAGCATATTGGGGATTCAGACTTAGTCTCTGCTGCTGGCAGATTGGGCATTCAGCAGTGGCCATACTAGGTCAGACTTGGTGAGTGGAAGTCTGTGTTGCTGAGCCCATGTAAAACCTCCATCCCAGACACCATGGCCTCTTTGTTCATGAGCTCATTGGGCAATGACAGGGATGGCTGGAGAAAGAGGCTGACTGGTTTCCAGAACAGGTCATCCTGTACACTTTATTAAAAAGATTACCCTTTGGTGAGCATTCACATGGCAGACAAATACCTTCACAGCTTTTGCCCATTCAAAAAGGTCTATCCATATGGCTCTTCCCAAAATTTCCTTGTCACAAATTTTCCAATCACATTCTTTCTGAGTGCCTTACCATTCAGTGAAACCATTGCCCACAACCCATGAGTCTACATATAATCATATGTCTGGCCATTTCTCCTTCTAAGCAAAGTGAACAAACAGGTGCACTGTTTGAAGTTCTGCCTAGTAGTAAGATTTACCTTCACCACCATCCTTCTAGGGATGTCCCAGAAAGGAGCTGTAGTGCTGCAGCCATCCACTTTCAGGTGGTGCCTGCATATCGTGCAGAACCATCTGTAAACCAGGCCTGAGTCTTCTTTTTCCCTGTCAATTGATCATAGAGAACTCCCCATGAAGCCATAGATGCAGGCTAGGAGAGAAAAGGCAGTGTAGCAGGAGCAGGGATCATGGGCAATCGGTCCACTTCTTTTTTTTTTTTTTTTAGCTGGGAAAGATTTGCCCTGAGCTAATATCTGTTGTCAATCTTCCTCTTTTTATTTTCCCTCCCCAAAACCCCAGTATATAGTTGTATATTCTAGTAGTAAGTCCTTCTAGTTTTTCTATTGAGCTGCCACCACAACATGGTTACTGACAGACGAGTGGTGTGGTTCCACACCCGGGAACCGAACCTGGGCCACTGAAGCAGAGTGTGCCAAACTTCAACAACTAGGCCATCAGGGCTGGCTCCATTCAGGCCACTTCTTCGTATAACTTGTACCTTCAGGGCATGCTCAGGCCCGATCACATATATTCTACTTCCATTTGATGATGGGGTGCTGCTATGCACTCCTAAATTTATGGCTTGGTGGGTCAGACAAATACCCAGTTCATGATGGGCGGCTGAGGTTGCATCGTAACTTGGAGGCCCATCATCAAGTGCTCAGTCTCTACGAAGGCCCAGTAACAGACCAAGAGCTGTTTCTCAAAAGGAGAGTAGTTATCTGCAGGGCTTTGCTTCAGTATCCTAAGGGCCTATGCTGTGATTCACCTATAGGGGCCTGCCAAAGGAATCTGCCAAACAGAATCTCTGTCTGCCACTGGCATTACAAGCGTCATTGGATCTGCTGGATCATATGGTCCAAGTGGCAGAGCAGCTTGCACAAGCAGCCTGGATCAGTTGCAGAACCTTCTCTTGTTCTGGGCCCCACCCAAAACTAGCAGCTTTTCAGGTCACTCAGTAAATGGGCCAGAGTAACACACTCCAATGAGGAATATGTTGTCTCCAAAATCTAAAAAGGCCCACCAGGTGTTGTGCCTCTTTTTTTGTTTTAAGAGGGGCCAGATGCAACAACTTTTCCTTCACCTTAGAAGGGATATCTTGATATGTCCCACACCACTGTGCCCATAGAAATTTCACTGCAGTAGAGGTCCCCTGAATTTTAGTTAGTTTTATTTCCCACCCTTTGCCACACAAATGTTTTACCAGTAAATCTAGAATAGTTGCTACTTCTCTCTCACTACATCCAATGAGCATACTGTTATCAATGTAATGGAGCAGTGTGATATCTCATGGAAAGGAAAGGCTATCAAGATCCCTGCAAACTAAATTATGACATAGGACTGGATGGTTGATATTGAGGACAGATGTATTGAAGATGTATTGCTGACCTTTCCAACTGAAAGCAAACTGCTTCTGGTGGTCCTTACTAAGAGGTTTGAGGAAAAAAAAGCATTTGATCTACTTGGATTTTTTTTTTTAATTTTTTGTTTATTGCAGTAACATTGGTTTATAACATTGTAAAAATTTCAGGTGTACATCATTGTACTTCTATTTCTGCATAGATTACATCATGTTCACCACCAAAATACTAATTACAACCCATCACCACACACATGTACCGAATTATCCCTTTCACCCTCCTCCCTCCCCCCTTCCCCTCTGGTAACCACCAATCCAATCTCTGTCTCCATGTGTTTGTTTATTGTTGTTATTATCTATTACTTAATGAAGGAAATCATACGGTATTTGACCTTCTCCCTCTGACTTATTTCACTTTGCATTATGCCCTCAATGTCGATCCATGTTGTCACAAATGGCTGGATTTCATCGTTTCTTATGGCTGAGTAGTATTCCATTGTGTATATATACCACAGCTTCTTTATCCATTCGTCCCTTGATGGGCACTTAGGTTGCTTCCAAGTCTTGGCTATTGTGAATAACGCTGCAATGAACACAGGGGTGCATGTACCTTTGCAAATTGGTGTTTTCAAGTTCTTTGGGTAAATACCCAGCAGTGGGATGGCTGGATCATATGGTAATTCTATCCTTGATGTTTTGAGGAATCTCCATACTGTTTTCCATAGTGGCTGGACCAGTTTGCACTCCCACCAGCAGTGTATGAGAGTTCCCTTCTCTCCACATCCTCTCCAACACATGTTGTTTCCTGTCTTGTTAATTATAGCCATTCTGACGGGCGTGAGGTGATATCTCATTGTAGTTTTGATTTGCATTTCCCTGATAGTTAGTGATTTTGAACATCTTTTCATGTGTCTGTTGGCCATCTGTATATCTTCTTTGGAGAAATGTCTGTTCAGATCTTTTGCCCATTTTTTAATTGGGTTGTTAGTTTTGTTGTTGTTGAGATGCATGAGTTCTTTATATATTTTGGAGATTAAGCCCTTATCAGATGTATGGTTTGCAAATATCTTCTCCCAATTGTTAGGTTGTCTTTTCGTTTTGTTGATGGTTTCCTTTGCTGTGCAGAAGATTTTTAGTTTGATGTAGTCCCATTTGTTTATTTTTTCTATTGTTTCTCTTGCCCGGTCAGATGTGGTGTTTGAAAAGATGTTGCTAAGACCGATGTCGAAGAGCATACTGCCTATGTTTTCTTCTAGAAGTTTCATAGTTTCAGGTCTTACATTCAAGTCTCTAATCCATTTGGAGTTAATTTTTGTGTATGGTGTAAGGTAAGGGTCTACTTTCATTTTTTTGCATGTGGCTATCCAGTTTTCCCAACACCATTTGTTGAAGAGACTTTCTTTTCCCCATTGGATGTTCTTGGCTCTTTTGTCAAAGATTAGCTGTCCATAGACGTGTGGGTTTATTTCTGGGCTTTCGATTCTATTCCATTGATCTGTGTGTCTGTTTTTGTGCCAGTACCATGCTGTTTTGGTTACTATAGCTTTGTAGTATATTTTGAAATCAGGGAGTGTGATACCTCCAGCTTTGTCCTTTTTTCTCAGGATTCCTTTAGCTATTCGGGGTCTTTTGTTGTTCCATATAAATTTTAGGATTCTTTGTTCTATTTCTGTGAAAAATGTTGTTGGAACTTTGATGGGGATTGCATTGAATCTATAGATGGCTTTAGGAAGTATGGACATCTTAACTATGTTAATTCTTCCAATACAAGAGCACGGAATATCTTTCCATTTTTTTGTGTCTTCTTCAATTTCTTTCAGAAATGTTTTATAGTTTTCGGTGTACAGATCTTTCACCTCTTTGGTTAAGTTTATTCCTAGGTATTTTATTCTTTTTGTTGCAATTGTAAATGGGATGGTATTCTTAATTTCTCTTTCTGCTACTTCGTTGTTAGTGTACAGAAATGCAACTGATTTTTGTATGTTGATTTTGTATCCTGCAACTTTACCATATTCGTTTATTACTTCTAAAAGTTTTCTGGTGGATTCTTTACGGTTTTCTATATATACAATCATGTAATCTGCAAATAGTGACAGTTTCACTTCTTCCTTTCCAATTTGGATCCCTTTTATTTCTTTCTCTTGCCTGATTGCTCTGGCTAGGACTTCCAATACTATGTTAAACAGGAGTGGTGACAGTGGGCATCCTTGTCTGGTTCCTGTTCTTAGAGGGATAGCTTTCCGTTTTTCACCATTGAGGATGATATTAGCTGTGGGTTTCTCATATATGGTCTTTATTATGTTGAGGTATTTTCCTTCTATACCCATTTTATTCAGAGTTTTTATCATAAATGGATGCTGGATCTTGTCAAATGCTTTCTCTGCATCTATTGAGATGATCATGTGATTTTTGTTCTTCATTTTATTAATGTGGTGTATTACGTTGATTGATTTGCGAATGTTAAACCATCCCTGCATCCCTGGAATAAATCCCACTTGATCATGGTGTATAATCTTTTTAACGTATTGTTGTATGCGATTTGCTAGTATTTTGTTGAGGATTTTCCCATCGATGTTCATCAGTGATATCGGCCTGTAATTTTCTTTTTTTTGTGTTGTCCTTGTCTGGTTTTGGTATCAGGGTAATGTCAGCTTCGTAGAATGAGTTAGGGAGCTTCCCCCCCTCCTCAATTTGTTGGAAGAGTTTGAGAAGGATAGGTATTAAGTCTTCTTTGAATGTTTGGTAGAATTCACCAGGGAAGCCGTCTGGTCCTGGACTTTTATTTTTGGGGAGGTTTTTGATTACTGTTTCGATCTCCTTACTGGTGATTGGTCTATTCAAATTCTCTACTTCTTCTTGATCCAGTTTTGGAAGGTTGTATGATTCTAAGAATTTATCCATTTCTTCCAGATTGTGGAATTTGTTGGCATATAGCTTTTCATAGTATTCTCTTATAATCTTTTGTATTTCTGAGGCGTCTGTTGTAACCTCTCCTCTTTCATTTCTGATTTTACTTATTTGTGCCTTCTCTCTTTTTTTCTTTGTGAGTCTAGCTAAAGGTTTGTCAATTTTGTTGATCTTTTCTAAGAACCAGCTCTTGGTTTTATTAATTTTTTCTATTGTTTTTTTGGTCTCTATTTCATTTATTTCTGCTCTGATTTTTATTATTTCCCTTCTTCTACTGATTTTGGGCTTGGTTTGTTCTTCTTTTTCCAGTTCCTTTAGGTGCATTGTTAGATTGTTTATTTGAGATTTTTCTTGTTTGTTGAGATAGGCCTGTATCGCTATAAACTTCCCTCTTAGAACCGCTTTTGCTGTATCCCATAAATTCTGGCATGTCGTATTTTCATTTTCATTTGTCTCTAGGTATTTTTTTATTTCTTCTTTGATTTCTTCGTTAACCCAGTCGTTGTTCAGTAGCATTTTGTTTAATCTCCATGTATTTGTGGCTTTTCTGATTTTCTTCCTATAGTTGATTTCTAGTTTCATACCGTTGTGGTCAGAAAAGATGCTTGGTGTTATTTCAATCTTCTTAAATTTATGGAGACTTGTTTTGTGGCCTAATATGTGATTGATCCTGGAGAATGTTCCATGTGCATTTGAAAAGAACGTGTATTCTTCCGTTTTTGGATGGATGCTCTGTATATATCTACTAGGTCCATCTGTTCTAGTGTGTTGTTTAAGGCCAATGTTTCCTTATTGATCTTCTGTTTGGATGATCTATCCGTTGGTGTAAGTGGAGTGTTAAAGTCCCCTACTATTATTGTGTTACAGTCTATTTCCGTTTTTATGTCTGTTAATAATTGCTTTATATATTTAGGTGCACCTACATTGGGTGTGTAGATATTTACAAGTGTTACATCCTCTTGTTGGATTGTTCCCTTGATCATTATGTAATGCCCTTCTTTGTCTCTTTTTACAGTTTTTCTTTTAAAGTCTATTTTGTCTGATATGAGTACTGCTACCCCAGCTTTCTTTTCATTGCCATTTGCGTGGAGTATCTTTTTCCATCCCTTCACTTTCAGTTTGTGAATGTCTTTAGGTCTGAAGTGTGTCTCTTGTATGCAGCATATATATGGGTCTTGTTTTTTTATCCAGTCAGCCACCCTATGCCTTTTAATGGGAGCATTTAGTCCATTGACGTTTAAAGTAGCTATTGATAAGTATGTACTTACTGCCATTTTTTAACTTTTTTTTTTTTCCCTCAGTGTTTTAGTAGTCCTTCTCTGTTCCTTACTGCTTCTATACAGAATTGATGGTCACTTTAGTTTGACCTCTGTCTGAAAGCTGTACTCTTTAGCTCCCCTCCTCCCTCCTTTTATGTTTTTAATATCATATCTAACCTCTTTTTTGTGCATTTGTATCCATTACGTTCTAATCATGGAAATAGATAATTTTTCCTATTTGTGGTCTTCTCTTTTCCCCTTAAATCAGTCCCTTTAACATTTCTTGTAGCACTGGTTTCTTGGTGACAAACTCCTTTAATTTTTGCTTATCTGGGAAAATTTTGATCTCTCCTTCCATTTTGAATGATAACCTTGCTGGGTAGAGTATTCTTGGCTGTAAGTTTTTTCCTTTTAGCACTTTAAATATATCGTGCTATTCTCTTCTAGCCTGTAAGGTTTCTGCTGAGAAGTCAGCTGATAGCCTTATGGGGTTTCCTTTATATGTAACTTGACATTCTCTTGCGGCTTTTAGGATTCTCTCTTTATCTTTAATTCTGGACATTTTGATTATGATGTGTCTTGGTGTGGGCCTCTTTGGGTTTATCTTGTTTGGGGCTCTCTGTGCTTCCTGTACCTGGATGTCTGTTTCCTCCCTTAGGTTTGGGAAGTTTTCATCTATTATTTCTTGAAATAGATCTCTGCCCACTTGTCTCGCTCTTCTCCTTCCGGGACACCTATAACACGGATGTTAGTGCGCTTGATGTTGTCCCAGAGGTCCCTTAGACTGTCCTCACTCTTTTTAATTCTTTTCTCTTTTACCTGTTCACCTTGGGTAATTTCTTCTAGTCTTTCTTCTAGCTCACAGATCCGTTCTTCTGTATCCTCTACTCTGCTTTTGAGTCCCTCTAATGAATTTTTCATTTCCAGTATTGTATTTGTCATTTCTGATTGGTTCTTTTTTATATCTTCCATTTCTTTGTTGACATTCTCACTGAGTTCATCTATTCCTCTCCCCAGATCAGTGAGCATCCTTAACACTCTTAGTTTGAACTCTCTGTCAGGTAGGTTGCTCATTTCTGTTTCACTTAGTTCCTTTGCTGGGGTTTTGTCCTGTTCCCTTACTTGGAATGTATTCTTTTGCCTCCTCATTTTGCCTCTTTCCCTGTGTTTGTTTCTACGTATTAGGTAGGTCAGCTACGTCTCCTGCTCTTGGATAGGTGACCTTATGTAAGTGATGCCTTAGGAGGCTTCCAGTGTGCTTCCCTCAGTTCTCAATGTTCCAGGGGTGGCCCCTATGTGGGCTACGTGTGTCCTTCTATTGTGGCCTGTTAGCTCTCCCTATATGCGCCCAGGGAGGCTGAGTTATGCTCCCGGCCAGCTGTTGTAATGCTCAGCTGCTTGTAGTTGTTGTGGGCCCTTCCGTCTCTTTATCAGGTGTGGGGCACCCCAGCACAGTTGGCTGTAAGTTCTAATACCACATGTGTGTTGCAGTATTTCTTTTAACTGAGTAGGCCCCCAGCGTGGCAGGTTGTTAGGCTCAGGGCCTTACAATTGCAGTAAGCCTCTAGCCTATTATGTCTCTTGTCAGCTCTCTGAGGATTGCAGCTGGGTGGGGCTGGCCTCAGGCACAGGAGCACCCGATTGTTTCAGGCTTTGGAAGGTGGAGCAAACCTCCTATGTGGGTCTTTGAGAAGCACAAGTCTTCTGCAGCTGACAAGCCCTGCCATCCACAGGTCCACACACACAGTCAACACAGTCCTGCCCTGTGTGAGCGCCCCAACCTCCCCAAGCGGACCCAGTCTCTCCACGGCGGGAGCCCCACACACTCCGCCACCGCCCCACACTCTCCACCCGCTCCTTGTGCACACCCTGCCCCGCTCAAGTCGGCTCAGTTGCCAGGCTGCAGAGAATCCAGTCACCAATCTATGCAGGCCCACACGTTGCCTGAGGGCTTGTTGTTGGGTGGGGCCAGTCTCTAGGGTGGGCTGCCTGCCCTGGCTGAGCTGGATTAAATCGGTTCTCTAGCGGGTGGAGCAGACCCTGGGCTAGCAGGCCTCAGGGAGAACTCCAATGGCGTCTGTGTCAGCACGCTCGCACCAGGCCACAACAATGGCCGCCGCCAATGTCCCAGTCCCTGGAGAGGTCTCACCCCTCACCGAGATGCACTCAGGGCCTATTAGGTGAGTCTCTTGTCACCAAAGCACTGTGCACCTTTCTTTCTGGTGATTTTAGGATGCTCTCTGAAACGGGTGAGTTTGCGCGCGGGCCCTTTAAGAGGCAGTTTTAGTTTCTTTGTGAACTGGGTTTTCTGGGGGTGCTCCCCAATGCTTTAGTAGCAGGCAAAGTCAGATATTATGCCCCTGGTGTCGATTGTGCTGGGTCCACAAAATGCCCACAGCGGGGGCGCTCCCCGGCTCAGGACCCCGCGTCTCCAGGGAGGCTGCTACCTGTGAGCTGCTCCCGGGGGGCCGTGAAGCTGGCGGCTTGTGAAGGCGGCATTTTTCCTCTCCAGAAGGGAGTTTCTGCCTCTTCTACCCCAGTTAGGATTGTCCGTTGTTGCAGGAGTTCCTCTTATCCAGTTTTCAGTTCTGTCTCAGGGGTAATTTTTCCACGAGTAGTTGTAAATTGGCTGTGTCCATGGGAGGAGGTGAGTTCAGAGTCTGCCTACGCCGCCATCTTGACTCCGCCTGATTGGATTTTTTTTTTTAAGTAAGCTAATAACATGGTCCAGACCATGCTTCTTGGCTCTTCTGGTCTAGTAGATCCAATGGAGCTACAACATTTTGTAGCTCGAGATAATTATGCTTCATGGAGCCAATGATATGCCCCAATAAGATTTCAAATAAAAAGAGTCTTACGCTTTGGAGCAAAGCTTTGTCTCCCTCAAAAATCAAATACTATTTTGAGAAAAAGTTTCTGGTTTTCAAAAGGGGTCTAGTGAAGTCTGAATGCCTGCTCATAAGGCACCAGGCAACCCTGCAACCTGAGCTGCCCACCTAAACTGAGAGTATTAAGCTGAACCACAAACCATCATCACACTAAGGTTTTGTGTTTTTTTCTTCTTAGAGGGATGGGAAACTAACAGAGTCTGAAATCATAAGCAATTTCTATTAGCAAGTTATTCACACTCTCAGCCTACCTACTTCTGCCGCATAGTTGGCTCTTTCTTCATCCACATCTATGGCCTCTTTGAGAGTTCCCTATGAAAAATGGACTGAGGAGGAAAAAATCAAGCTTGCTTTCAAGATGGCTTTGTCTTCTCAAGTACCTGACTACTCAGAAAAAGAAATAGCTTTATAAAATGGAATCGTCTATTGAAGATTCTATCACATCTTCAGCAAGGAGAAATCATTATAAGATTAGCAAGCTATTCATCATTATCCAATTATTTTCTGTGATCATATGACAAATGCATAGTGCTGTCACACTGATAACCAGAATATACCGTTCTGAGGAACAAGGAATAAAGATACGGAGGGTACCTCTCATTTATACCAACAGACCTGTTTAAAAATATCAAATTCCTATCTCTAGGGCTCCAATATCTGTTGGCTTAGAGGTTTTAGCACCCAATGGAGACATACTTCCACCAAGAGAAGTAATGTATTTCGGTTGCATTGGAAGCAGCAATTAATATGCCTACTGATTTTAGATTCCAAATGCCAATAGATGAAGAAGTGGATTATGGCATAGACTGAGATTATTAACTCTGAATATCAAGGGAAATAGAGAGAGTGCTATAAAGTGGAGAAGGAAAGATTTAGGACCTCTAAAGATGATCTAAGATATCTCCTTTTATATTATATCCCATGGTAATTGTTAATGAACATAACATTGGACACATTGGACATTAGACATGGATGGACAAAAGAAGAAGTTACCATAAGTGACCGAGGACAATCTCAGTGGTCTCAAAATGTCCAAGCAAAGCTGGACAAAATCAAGCCATGGATTAGTGATCAATTCAAAAATAAAGACACAGGTAGTTACTAATTTTGATTACCTATTGTACCATATATTTTCTTTCCTATTCATTTTTCCTACTGCATATAGTATGTGTTAATGGTAGTTAAATTTACCATTTATTCCATAGATGGCAGACTCTCAAGCCAGGTGCATAATGGAATTAGAAAGAAAAAAATAGATATCATCCAAAAATTCTGACTTGATTCTGAATACAGGAAATCACAAGATTTTCTTCTCTTCCTAGGAAGAGTTGGGTGTTTTTCTTTTTCATTTTGGTTGACAGTCCCCAGAATAATTGCTTGGTGTCAGAACAGAGATATATGTTTGAGAATGAGCGTGTTGGGGTTGGCTCTCACAGTGTTGGACTGTAATGGTTTTTTTGTTTTTTTAATTTAATCTGCCTGGTGTTAATTTCCCCTTCTTAAAAATATAATCATTACTTTTATTTAAATAAATTTTTTTCTCTATAATAGTTTTATAATTTATAGAAAAATTACAAAGGTAGTACAGAGAGTTCCTACATACCCCTTGCCAAGTGTCCCATGTTGTTAATGTCTTACATTACTATGGAATATTTATCACAACTAAGGAAGCAATAATAGTAGATTACTGTTAACTAAACTTCACATGATTCAGACTTCACTAACTTTTTTTCCTAATGTCCTTTTGCTGTTCTGGGATTCTATCCAGGATTCCATCCAGCACACCACGTTAATTCTCGTGTCTCCTAGCCATCTCTTGACTCAGACAGTTTCTTAGACATTTCTTGCTTCAGATGACCATAATGGTTATGAGGAGCACTGGTCAGGTGTATTATAGAATGTCCTTCAATTTGGCGTTGTCTGATGTTTTTCTCCTGGATAAACTGAGCATGGATTTTGAGAGAAAAAAGTCACAGAGATGAAGTACCCTTCTCATCACATCATATCAGCAAGTACCTACTATCAACATGACTTACCACTGATGGTGTAAACCTTGGTCACCTGGTTGGGATAGTGTTTTTCAGATTTCTCCATTATGAAGTTATCCCCCACACCTTCCATACTTTACTCTCTGTAAGCAATTCACTAAGAGCATCTCATACTCAAGAGGGTAGAATTTCCACTTCCTTGAGGTTAGAAGGAATCTACATAAATTATTGGGAATTGTTCTGTACAGAAAATTTCTCTCTTCTCTATGATTTATTTATTTATTCAATCATTGTTTATTATGGACTCTGGATATTTATTTTATACCTGGAGTTATAATCCAATGCCATGTTCCTTATTTTTTCCTCAAATTTTTCCAGCTTGGCCATTTGGAGCTCTTTCAAATTGATTCCTGTGTCCGTTTACATTCTTTTTGTTTTGGTTTTTAGAGACTCCCTTCTTTCTGGCACTATAACATTCTTCAAGTTCATCTTGGATATCCCTTGCTCCAGCCCTAGAATCAACCATCTCTCCCTTGATTTCTAGTTCCTTTTGTTAGAGAATGGTGTTAGAAACCAGGATTTGGTTACTTGGTGTGCTTGTTGCTACCGAGGTGTCATTGCTTCTAGACTCAACAAACAGCTAGAGAGTGTGTGTGTACAATACATACATAGACATATAATTATTTCTGCATCTACATACTAGTTGATTTTTTAAAACTTGTACATGTAATCTTTCACTCTCTGTGCCATGAAGACCTGCGAGCTTTGACAAATGCGTAGCGTCGTGTATCTACCACAATAGTACATATAAGACTAGTTCCACCACTCTGAAAATCCTCTGGATTTTCATGTGCAGTTTTTATGTGAACATAAGTTTTCAAATCAGTTGGGTAAATACCTATGGTCACAAAGGCTGGTTTGTACAATTAGTCTATGTTTAACTTATAAGGAGCTGTCAAAGCATCTGCTGGACCGCTTTTCATCCTCACGAGCAGTGAATGAGAGTTTCTGTTGCTCTGCATTCTCACCAGTATTTAGTACTGTCAGGTTTTTGGATTTAAGCCATTTTAATAGATGAGCTGTTATGTTTTGAAGATTCAATTTTTTCCTAATTAAATAAGGTCATAGTCAAGGGTCTAGCAATCCTCTAGTAAAGGGGCAGACACAAACCCAAAACTTGGCATATATGGCACACTGTATCAAAACTTAAATTTACAGGAAAGTGGAAAAAAGGTTTGGATGCTTAGAGTTTACATGTTCCAGATGTAGCATTCAATGAGACCGAATTCTGCTAGCAGATTCTTCAACAGTTCCTGTTTCTTCATTCCTTGAGATGCCTTGGTTCCTACCCAATTACAAAGCCAGCTTTTCTCTTCATTCAGTGTGTACCACATAGTCTTCTAATAAATTTCACTTGCTTATATTAGCCAATTTTCAATGTTTTATGAGAAAATAAACCTACCTGATACATAGTCAATTAAGCAAATGAAAAAAGGATGCTTGTAGTTGAAGCACAGAAGATGGTGAAATAATAATAATTGATTTATAGGAAATATTGATAAGAAGCAAAGAAAATCCATTTTTGAACTCTAGAACCACATTCAGAATAGACAAGAAAAAAAAACACTTTTGTTCTGTGAGAAAAAATATTGAAGTAGTCTTTAATTAAGGAATTTTTCTAAGTTGGAATATGTAAGAATTGGAAGAGAAGCCTGTGTTTATTAACAGTATCTTAAATACCAGGCTACTCTGCTGTACCATTCCACATCCCTCCTTACCCTGCCTCTCCTTTTCTGATCTCTGCAAGGACTTGTGTACTCTCTAAAATAACTGGTATCTTTCAAAATTGATTGGCTATATTGGTATATGCTGATATTGTAGAAGTAGGCAAACACATACTACACAGTACAACATCTTTTGCAACATCCTCTCACTTCTGCCTTCTGCATTTTCCCATCAACATTACAATTTTATCCCATAATACAGCTAAAAGACACATAATAGGAGCAAACTCTTGACACTTTTCTTCAACAATCTTTTCTGTTGATTTCATCGTATTTGGAGATTTGAATTACATAGAATTTGCATTTGAAAACACAATGTAATCAGGCAAATTATAGCAACATGGCAACAAAGCTATTACTTTAAAAATCTAAATAGCTTCATTAAAGTACAACACCAATATAACAAATATTAGGAAAATATCACATATAATTTAAATATCAAATATAGAGCAAATAAAAATTTTGTACATATAAATAGCAGTTATCAAAGAAAACAAAATAATCTAGTACAAACTGGTGGAAGTGGTTTGAAACATCTAATGCAATTTTCGAGATAGGGCATCAGTACTAAAGACTTTCTTTTTGTGGATTTGGGTGCCCAGTTTTTAGTAGATTGAATGCAAATATGTTTATCCATCTCTTTGATATGATAAATCAATAACAATCAATATTAAAAATAAATAACAATAAGATACAGATAAACACCAATGATTTATTGAGTTGTTGTATAAACTCATGATGGCACACACAAAAAAAATTCTTATACCATGATTTTATTCAAGAATTATGGGCCCAGATTCAAGTCACTGTGAATAGATTTTATAAAAGAACTAAATATTACAATTCAGAAATCATCCTGCCTTGGGTTGACACTTCTTCTAAACGTAAGAGATTACACATTCTGAGCTTAACATCCTACCAAAGCAATTTTTCTACCTACCATCTCAATAGGCCCAGACGAAAAAATTAAATTAGATTAAATACTCCTTTCCCCCACCATCACAAAATTGTACCTAGAGAGTGAGGAGTATATTTCTGTATATAGAATGGCTACAAATTTTACTGATGCCCAAGATATAACACTGCTCTTAGAGAAGAGCAAATGATGGATTGATACTACTCCTTCAATGAAAATAATTCATCTGTTGGATGGTCAGCTTAAAGGATCCTTAAGTGACTCAAGCTTGACACCATATTAAAGGCAAATCGGGATAAAATAATCAGTGGGCCCATTAATGAGAAAATCACGAGGATAAAGCTTTTCTCTTCCATAGGACTTTTCTCAAAGCTAGTTTGACATCCTTGTTTCTAAGAGAGTAGATCAGAGGATTTAACATGGGTGTGACCAATATATAAAATACTGAAGCCACTTTATGAAGTTCAGCATTGCTTGGACGTATGAGATACACAAAGAAGACAGTCCCATACAGCAAACTTACAACCCCCAGATGAGAGCTGCAAGTGGAGAAGGCTTTCTTCCTCCCTTCACTGGAGGGGATCTTCAAGACTGTGGTCACAATATACATGTAAGATATTACAATAATAACTATTGTGGGCAAAATAATGAAGGCAGCCAAACTAAAAGATACCATCTTATTGACAAAGAGATTAGAACAGGAAATCTTCTCAATTTGGTAAGAATCACAGTAGAAGTGATCAATGACTCGAGATGCGCAGAAAGATACTGAGAATGTTACACTGACTTGGAGGATGGAACTCACCCAGCCACAGAAATAAGAACCAGCAACCAGCTGAGTGCAAAGGCGTCTTGACATGTGGACACTATAAAGAAGAGGATTGCAGATGGCGATGAAGCGGTCATAGGCCATGGCTGCCAAGACAAATCCCTCTGTTACAATGAAGAGGGCAAAAAGGAAGAACTGGGCGGCACACCCTGCAAAGGAGACAGTCTTTTTCTCAGACAGGAAGTTGACCATGGCTTTGGGTGCAATAACAGTAGAGTAGGAGAGGTCAATGAAGGACAGATTGCCTAGAAAGAAATACATTGGTGTGTTCAGCTGAGAATCAGTCACAATGATTGCCATCATACTAATGTTCCCCAAAAGGACCATGCCATAGACCAGCAGGAATAGGAGGAAGAGGAGACTGTGGAACTCTGGACGGACCCTGAAGCCTACAAGAATGAAGTCAGTTACATCTGAGTGGTTGCCAGCTCCCTTGTCACCCATGGCAAGAACCTGCTAAGAGATACGAGATAAGGTTAAAAATTGAACTTGCTCCCTATGTCCTCCTATCATAAAATGTCTTGTTTTTCTCTTGTAGTAGACACTGAAATTTAGTTATCATCTCATTTTTGCCATCCAATTGTGTTAGGTGTGATTTGCTGCACCTTTTTATAGGAACTGAATCTGAGGTAGATTTGTAATTGCCCACCAGCACACACATGTAAATTATCTAACTCACAGTTTTCTAATGTGATTCTCCAAATCCAGTGCTCTTCCCATTATAACACATATGACTTCCATGCTTAAAGCATTAATTCTTTATACTTGTTTAGCTCATCACTTGATTAACGTGGTAAGTTTAATATATCAGAAGGTTTTGAGAGATGTATAATTATCTGTTCTCATATTTAATTTGTACTTTCAAGTTCATTTTACCCTCAAAAACGCTTCTCTTTTACAATAGAAGGATCAAATTAAAGAGTGATTTAAAACTCCATGAATAGACATTAGACATTAATACTGGTCAATAACTAAACAGTTTGTGAGAGTTTGGAATAGGTTACCAAGAGACTTAGTTGGGTATTATAAATTACAAACTTTGAAAAATGAATGCATCTTCAGTTTCTTGAAGTGAACAAAGCTCAGACATGCTACCAGGAGGAAAAATCCGGATCCTACAAATCTCTATACAAATCTGTCAGGAAGCCAATTGATCTTAAACATCTGTGCAAGTGAAAAAAAAAAAAAGGAAACTTCAAAACAATGTGATGGCTAAAATTTTGATTAAGAAAGAAAAATCAGTTTTGAAAACTAATTTTATGATGTCTACATTTAGAGAGATAACCATAAATGTATTAAAATTTTCAAAATTATTACTTTGAATCTGTCACACAGTTAATTTGTCTGATTTGTTTGTCCTATAACCTGGAAACTTTCTGTTTTCTCCAATAATGTGACGTAGCTCTTTCTCTCTTTATTCAGACTTTACAAGCAACCATTATTTAAACCCACCCAACAGAGTGGAGATATTGTATAGCTTATCAAAAGCAGCAAATGGTCTGAAAAGTACTCATTTTTGTTTGGCCCGTATGGTAAAATCATCATATTTTAATCTCTGGCTCTCATCCTCCTTCATGCATATGACCACTCTGTCTTCTTTAACCTCTCCCCAAATCCTCCAGCTACTGTTGCTCTCTTCGTCCTCTCATCACTTGATCTTTCTCCTCCCCACCCAAAACTAACTTTTCTTAAAAAGTTAGCAACTTAGTTCACAAAAGGAAAACACTGCTAACAGCTCAGTAATATGATTCTTAGACCTCTTCTTTACCCCCTCTGCTCCCATTACAAATTGAAATTCACTTAATTAAATTTATTTTAGAGAAAAGCAGTAGGTGCCCATGTTAAGTTTTATCAGGATATTTGCACTTAAATCTTGTTGTAAAACTAGAGCTAAAGGAATGAAAATTTAACAGTGGAATTTCAGGCACCAGACATCAGATATAAGTGGGTCCTGGAACAGGAAAGAGATTGGAGATTTTTAGAGAAACTAAGAAGGCCTTTTCAAAGCTACCAAGTCCACCTCATGTGACGGGATCTCTGACAATATTCTAGCAGAAAATTTTGTTTTATTTGTAGTTTCCAGTTTTACTAACCAAATTACATCCTGTTGTCTGAAACTATATCATCCAGTATGCAGTAACCAGGAAATAACTATTTTGAGATTACTATTATTTTTTTCAAGAATAATTTGTATTCATCCCATCATTCTGTCTTTGAACACTACGTGCCACCTACTTTACGACAGTCAGAATGAGGGAATACACCAACATTACAAAGGAGTTTCTTCCCAAAGGACAAATGCATTGCATTTTCTTCTTTGCCTACCTTCAGTTTATTATGAAACAACCCGTATGTCATGATTTGCCCTTCAGGAAAAGGGATATGATATTTTTAAGGTGCATACTAACTGTTTTTTAAAATAATTTGTAATGAGTAAATTTTACCAATCATAAAGTAATTGTTATGCATTAAGACACGCCAAAATACTCTTGGATGACTATTTGGCTGACTTATCTCTTACCTGAATATTTCTTTCTTTACTTCTCTTAAGCAATTTTCTAATGGTAGATGCAAGGATACAAAAGTTGTTGTGTTTAATTCTAGAAATGCCAAAAACCGTTGTAAAATTATATAAAGGAAAATTAAAGACAACGTCAAAATTAAGCATATTTTTTAAATTAAAATTTTGCACAAGATATAAAAATCTTGATTTAAAATACGTGATTTTATTCTCACTTTTAGGCTCTGCTCATAGATTAATAATATCCCATTCTTCAATTAAGAGTGTATTGTTCATTTCCATGGTAGTGTTTTTGCCTGAAAATCCCCTGTAATTATGCACCCCTTTCTAGAGACAAGAGAATGAAGGAGGTGATCTAGCGAGGCCTCGTCCAACCCTATGAACATTTCTTTATAGAAACTAAAAAGAAAAGGCAACTGAACCTGTAGAGTGAGACTGCATGAGCGTGCCTCTCCTGCATTGGGGCATATCTTACAGACCTTAGAATGAGAACAATGAGAGCAAAATGGAAATTAAGTAGAGCAAAGATAAAATCAGCAGTGAGGAGTAGTAGTCCCTGATGACCTGGGGAAATGCAGCAGGAGGAATCCTGGTGCCCTTAGTTAGCACTACTGCAACAATTTCAGGTAACTACAGCACAGATTGGGTGGAAAAGTGGCCCTCGGAGAGAGGTAAGAATAAGTCAATCATGGGGTGATAACAATGGCAAGCTCCAGGTCCATCCCATGAGGGTCACAAAGGAAGAAACAAAAAGAAGGAATATCTACTCTTAGGACTCACCTTGTACCATCTCTGGGTCTTTTTGGACATGACTTCTTGTTACAAAAACTTATTTTATGATTGAAATAATATATTTTACAGAATTTCCATTCCTTGATATAATCTCTGCCTTCTACAGTTACACTGAATTTATCTATTGATGCTTCTACATGACAGTTCATAGTCTTATGCTCTCTAGGGTCTTTGTCCCTATTCTCTTGTAGGATCTTAATCTCTGCTGGATGATTTCTATTTTACATATTATACCATAAAATATTTTACAAACCACGTTATCAGCGTATTCATAATTAAAATTAATAAGCAAGAGTCTACTAATAAGCTAGTCTATTTGAATCAAAGTGACAATTATTATCTCAAGGCCTGGTGGAAGAAAACTGTGGTTTTAGCTAGACCACAAGTTTGAGGGTCCAGATATCAGAATGTGCCTGTTCACTGAAATATAAAAAGTAATGAAAGAAATGCTGAGTGTAAAGGAAATAAACATGTAGCCATTTTTAGTATACCATATACCGAATTTCATTTAAAGACTTATAATGCACAAAATAAAATGCTCAGATAAAATTTTCTTTAGCATACCTATCATCTAGCTATTGAAAAAAATAAGGTATAGAGAGCAACCACAAAACCTTAATGTCATATAACGTCACGCCACGGGAGTCATCAACTAGACAACTCCGCTGCCCTTGGCTGTGCAGTCTCGATTGTTGGCTGGTTGTGGCTGGCCCACTTGGGATGACTGAGGCAGCTTGTCTCTTCCTTGCATGTGTCCTCTCTTCCAGCAGGCAACTCTGGGCATGTTCTTATAGTGACGGTTGAGGGAAAAGTGAAAGCAGAAATGCATCAGCTCTTTTCAAGTTAATATCCCATTGGCCAAAGTGAGTGATATGGTTGAATCAAGGAATGGGGCAGAGCAGCCTTCCCTGAGTGGGAGAGCACATCACAATTACATAGCACGGAGCATGGACAAAGGGTGAAGAATTGGGATCATTTCCTTTCAATGTACGGCCATGCCCTGAAATGGAGCCCAGTTGGTCTGTTTTAAAAGTTGATATGGGCTAGACTGCCACAACCCCGTTAGGCCTTACCATAGCTCCCTTGCATACACTCCCTATTAAAAGGAGTAAAATTTCTCCCAGTTTAAGCTACTGTTCTCAGATTGGTCTGCCACACTCTGCAGTGAATATCTATTGGCTGTTTTGAGTTTTTCTATTCACATATCTATTAGAAATCCCATTTCTTCATTTGCTTTCTCCTGCACAAAGGCCAATAGTATTCAGTTCTTGAGGCTGTTGGTGGTTTGTTCCCACCTGCTTATACCTGGAGATTCCTGGTCATACTTTGTCATCTAAATTTGTTGTAATATTGTCTATGAGATTTGGTTTTGCTCTCAGATATTCTGTGTTTTCATGTGAGTATTTAGGAAGTCTATCAGCTTACTATTTGTTTTCTACTTGCCCCATCTGTCCTTTCTTCCATATTTTTTCTGCTTTGTTATGGATTGAGTATTTTTATTATTTAATTTTTCTCGTTTGTTTACTTATTAGCTATAACTTTTTTGTTTTGTTAAGTTAGTGATTGCTTAAGATTTATAGTATACATTATAAATTAACCCTAGTCTATATTCAAGTAATACTATACCAATCCATGTATATTAGAACAACTTCATATAATTTAATTTTATTTCTCTCTTCTCAGTCTTTATGCTAATTTTGTCATATATTTTTCTTATACATGTTATAAATTCAGCCATACATTGTAATCTTTATGTTTAAACAGTCAATTACTTTTAAAAGATATTTAAATAATAAGAAAATTCATATGTATTTACCCATGTAATTACTATTTCCAGTGGGTTTTTTATTCTTTTGTGTAGATCCATATTTCTATCTGGTATCATTTTCCTTTTGTCAAAAGGATTTCCTTTAACATTTCTTATAGTATGGATCTTCCAGTGATGAAGTCTTTCAGAGGTTGCATGTTTGAAAATGTCTTTATTTCACCTTTGTTTCTGAAAGATATTTTCACTGGATATAGAATTCTAGGTTGACAGTTTTTCCTTTTGGTGCTTTAAGGACTTTTCTCTGCTGTATTCTTACTTGCATTGTTTCCTATAAAAAATCCACTGTCATCCTTGTCTTAGTTCCTCTGTATGTAATGTGGGGTTTTTTTCTTCCTGCTTTTAAGATTTTCTCTTTATCATTGGTGATGAACAATATGATCATGATGAGTTTCAGCATGTGTTTCTTCATGTTTCTTATGGTTGGAGCTTGTTGGGAATATTAGATGTGTGAGTTTCTAGTTTTCATCAAATTTGTACAATTATCAATCTTTATTTCTTAAATATTTTTATTGCCCCCTACTCCTTCAAGGACTCAAATTATACACATCTTAGAGCACTTAAAGTTGAACTACATATTACTGATGCTCTTTTCATTTTTAAAATTATTTTCCCTTTTATTTTATGTTGTATAGCTTTTATTGCTATATTTTCAAGTTCACTAACCTTTTCATCTAACATGTATAATATGCTGTTAATCTCATCCAGTGTATTTTTCATCACAGACATTGTAGTTTCAACCTTTAGAAGTTTAATTTGGGTCTTTTAAAAACCTTCCATTTTCCTCCACAACTTTTAGAACATATGGAACTCAATTATGATTGCATTGTCCTTGTCTGCTAATTCCAACATCTATCTTAGTTCTGGATAATCTTTCATCAATTAACTTTTCTCATTGTAGGTCATATTTTCCTGCTCCTTAGTATATCTCATAATTTCTTACTAGAGGCTGTTACTATAAGCCAAATATTTTTGTATTCCTATAAATATTCTTGAGCTTTTATCTAAAATGTATTTAGGTTGGGTCTTGCTCTTGCAATTTCACAGGTGGGTCCAGAACAGTGCTCAGTCAAGGGCTAATTATTCTCCACTACTGAACCAAGACTTGAGTATTCTACTCAATGCCCTGTTAACTGTGAGTTCTGTTGAGAACAGGCACAATGCCCAGCACTATTTAAGATTGGATACTGTTTCTATGAATCGTTTTGGATATTTTCTTGTCCAATGCATGCACTAATCAATATTTTGCTGATTACTTGAGGGAAACCCTCTGCAGGTATCTGAGGAATCTTCCTCTGTGCTTTTCCCATCTCTCCAGTACTCTATCCTGAAAACCTTGCCTTGGTTTATCTGAACTCTCAGCTCTAGCTCTTTAACTTGGTGAATCCACCAGGCTCTGCCTGTGTTCCTTCTCCCTGACCATAGGCTAAAGCTCTCTCAAGCTAGTGAGCTGGGGAAATCTTATAAAGCTCCCCTGGTTTGTCTCAGGGACCACTTTGTTGCCTCCTGCATTAAAAAGTATTGTTTTGAAGATTTTGTCTGGGTGTTTGGTTGTTTCAGGTGAGAGGTTCTTGTTGTTTATCTCAACTGGAAGCTGAAGCTAATGGATTTTTAAATACCAAAAAAATATTCTTTTCATTTTTTCAATTGGAGATTATTATATATATTGAGTGGATCCTAAATAAATCTTAGCTGAAGAACTCATTACTAAGAAAAAGAATTATATAATATTATGGCCCACAAATCAGAGCATTGCTAAATTTAATAAAAGTAATACACACTGCATTCACAATGAAGGTAGCCCTAGCAAGCCAAAGGTCTTCCCACTGGGATTTATTACACTCAAGTTGTTTGAGATTAGCAATTATTTTTGAATAAAATTTAAATTAATTAATTTTGGAGTAATTTTTTTTAATCTTTTTGTCTTGTTGCTATGTAAACATGTCCAGGGTTGGTGATTTTTGTCACTATCAATGTTGTTATTTTATATTAATTTTTAATATAAAACCGGTGACTAAGTAGAAAGAACCAGTTATTCAACCATGAGATATACAGGGCATTTTAGTCTGTCAATGTATTGTTCACATCAGACATTGGAAATGGTCTTTTTTTAATATGTTAGCATTAAAAGATCTTTGAACCAAAAGAAAGGGGGCGAGGGGAAAGGCATAACCAAACACCTCAACATTTCAGCATTTTTAAACATCTAATTTAGGTATGAATAGAAACAGGTTCCACAAAAGTGAAGATAAGAAGGAGGAGGAAAATTCTTCCATCTAATCCCCAGACTGAAGAGTAGTGAGCAAAGAAAGGCTATGAAATATTCTGTGTTGTAGGACTCAATACTGGATTCCAGTAGATTGCCATTTGGCAATTACTAAGCCAAAATTGTCTTTCTTTGTCCTTAACAATGATCCCTAGAAAATATCTCTTGGTAAATTATCCTCTTATGCCCAATTACAGCCTCATAAGGATTTCATTATACTATCACTGATTCTATCACTTAGACCTCAAAAATACATATGTCATCAGATGCAGAGAGTAAACAGAATTCAGAAGGGAGATGTGAATGTTAAGGAACATCATGACTACTTAATCAAAATAAGAAGAAGGAAGTTTTTATTTTTTAATTTATGAGTTCATAAATGATGAGCCTGGGAATTAATTAAAATTAAAATGGTCAACCCACCTAGTTCTGCCAAAACTATTTGGCACACCACTCTTGGCTGCTTACTTGCCAGCTATTATTATCCTTCTTCATTTCTTTTTTCAGTTATTGGACAGATAGTCATGTATTTTATGGGCCCTTCCACAGCACCTCCAGCCTCTCAGAAGAGGAGTGGGTAAAATTTCACTATTTTAAACCAATTGTTATAATTTAATTTCACTTGCCAGTGATTAGTTTTTGTCTGAACACATGATACAACTCTGTTCGACAAGACATAAGAAGGGAATTTACACTATTGCTGGGAAAACTTTTCTGTTTTATAGAGGGACATGTGTTATATTGATTATTAATCTGAAAATTAACAATTAAAGGAAAAATCATTAAACATTTATCCTATCTTTCTGATAGGAACTCTATTCCAGGAAAACCAAACTGTCCCACCAAAAAATGCCAGTTAATAAATATAGAGGACACTAAAGAAATAATTTACTCAACAAGAATCATCAATGGATGCTAAAGCCATTAGGTAAAAGAATGAAGGAGAACTAGGTATTCACATTGTGTCAAAGAATCACACAAATTATTTGCTGTTGTAAATAGGGAAAAAACTGTATATAATTTCACAATGGCAAGATCGGCTGATATCACCTTAATCTAATGGTAAAATTTTGCCTCACTAGTCGGGTACAACCTAAAATGATATATGTCTAATGTAATGTAACAAGAATATATCTCTGAAGTACTCTTGCCAAAAAGGTTTAAATTGCATTGAGCCTTTAGATCTAATTTCCAGTTTGCAAAAAATACAAACAGTAAAGGAAAAAGTTAACTATCACCTCAATGAAACAATTAGACAAATCCAGACAAATCAAAAAATAAGCCTGGCCTCTACCACAAATCAATATCATGAAGAGATTCAACTGTCCTAGATTTTTAAAAAACTGACATACAACCAAATGCAATGAGTGTTCCTTGATTGACTCTTCTTTCTAACAAGCCAGTCAAAAAATAGGTATTTTGGGAAATCATGGATTTTTTATTATAAGCAGAATATTAAGTGACACAATGAATTATTAGTAATCTGTTTAGTTGTATAATGTATTGGTTATGTAAAGAGAACATTCTTAATTGTGGGAGATGTGTGTTGAAGTATTTAGGAATGAAGTATTATTATAGTTCTGCTTCTCATTAAAATGAATCAGTCTATATGATAAAATATGGCAAATATTAACAATTAAATTAAAGTGGTGAGTATATAGATGTGGATTTTACTAATTTTATGTCTATTTTACTATTGTCTATATATTTGGAAATTTTTATAATAAAGAGCTTGTTTTGTAAAGGCCTACAAGATACAGGATTAACAACTTCTTCCTTTAGACAAAGTGATGAATTGATACCTGGAGTTATTGCAGCCATCATGTGACCATAAATGGTATTGCTTACCTGTTGAGGATGGCAGAGCAGAAGGTAGAGAGGAACCAGTGTCCTGGATGAGGTCCTTGTGCCACTGAACCCACCGTGGAATCAAGGTATCTCCAGCAACCTTGTTAGGTGAAATAATAGACCTCTTAAGGTTTAAGCTACTTTCAGTGATCCTTTAGTTACTTGCTGTTTAATACTTCTTATTTTATTCAGAACTTATGACTGGAAAGAAAAATGGGAAAGAATGATTTGAGCATGAAATCTAACAAAAGTGAGACTGCTAGAAATAATTGAAGTGCTAACAAAGTCAAAATTGGAATCAATCAGTAAAGTTGCCAACGGGGTATACTCTACTCCTAATTAGTGAGAGTAGCATTAAATTGGAGGAATCTATATAAGACCCAAAATACACACACACACACATTTTAAGGCTCAAGCCTACTCAAAGTGCTACTTTGTTTTCCTTTAAAAAAATTGAAAGCAAAAATTTTAAAAGGAGTGTGATAGGCAGTTCTCAGCTGATTGACATGGAGTTCTAGACAAGTCAGGCCGCCTTTTGAGGGCTCTGTTTTCTAGGCTCATCAGAGCAAGCCTGTAGCCTTTCTCTTCCCTACTGGCTGGGCCACAACCAAATTCTTTTTAGTTTAAAAAAAAAAAGACCTATAGATATCTATATGTTAAGATCTTCTTAAAGCCCAGCCAGAAAGAAAGATGAATTTGATTATTAGCTTAGAAATCTCTAGTCATGAGTACTTTTATGTAGTAAGTGGGCTTTCAAAATCAGGATAAGAGTGTCAAGATGGTGGTGGTGTAGGCAGACTCTGAACTCACCTCCTCCCACAGACACAACAAATTTACAACTATTCTTGGAGCAATTAGCCCTGAGAGAGAACTGAAAACTGGTTAAAAAGAACCCCTACAACAAGGGACAGTGCTGAATGAGGTGGAAGAGGCAAAAATTCCTTTCTGGAGAGAAAAACTCCACCTTCATGAGCCACGGCACTTCACAGCTGTCTGGGAGCAATCCTAAGGTGTGAAGCCTTCCCTGGAGGAGCAGGGGATCTGACTGGGGAAGCATTACCACTATGAGCAGCTTTTGGACTCAGCACAACCTAGATGAGTGTCATAATATCTGGCTTTGCTGGCCACTAACACCAACCAGGAATACCCCCAGAAAAGTTATAGGACATAAGGGAAAAAAAGCCTTCTCTTAAAGGGCCCAAAGACAAATTCACCGATTTCAGAAAGCAACCTAAAATCACCAGAAAGAAAGGTGGACAGTCCTTTGGTGAAAAGAGACTCACCTGATAGGCTCTGGGTGCATCTCAGTGAGAGGTGAGACCTCTCCAGGGACTGAGACATTGGTGGCAGCCATTATTGTGACCTAGTACAGGCAAGCTGACGTAGACACTGGCAGAAATCATTGGAGTTCTTCCCCTGGCCTGTTATCTAGGGTCTGCCCCACCCACTAGAGCACCCATTTAATCCAGCTCAGCCAGGGCAGGCAGCCTATCCTAGGGACTGGCCCCACCCAACAGCAAGCCCTCAGGCAACTTGTGGGCCTGCGTAGGCTGAGTGCCTGCAACCTCTGCAGCTGTGTGAGTGGGTCTGCCTCTGTGGGGCAGAGTGAGCATTAAGAGTGGGTGGAGTGTGTGAGGTGTTGGTGGAATGTGTGGGGCCTCTGCAGTGGAGTGACTGGGTCTCTTCAGTGGGTCAGGGCATGCGCATGGGGCAGGACTGTATTGACGGAGTATGTGGCCCTGTGGGTGGTGGGGCTTGTCAGCCACAGCAGACTTGTGCTTCTCAAACAGCCACAGAGGGGATCGACCCTACCTTCCAAAGCTTGAAAAAATTGGATGCTCCCATGCCTGGGGCCAGCCTCACTCAGCTGCAATCCTGAGAGAGCTGACAATAGCCTGGCAGGCCGGAGGCCTACAGCAGTAGTAAGCCCCTGAGCCTAGCAATCAGCCACAGTGGGAGTCTCCTCACTTAACAGAAAAACTGCAACAGGATGGTGCTATTAGACTTCGCAGCCAACTGTGCTGGGGCTCCCTATGCACAATAAAGTGACTGAAGTGTCCATAGCAGGCACAAGCAGCTAAGCATTACAACCAGCTGGCCAGGGGGACAGCCTAGCCTTCCCGGGCACCTGCAGCAAGAACAACTCTGCCATAACAGAAGGGCATATTAAGCCCACACAGGGGACACTCCTGGAACATTTGGGACTGGTGACAAGAGGTAAGCACAGTGCTGGGCCTCATAAGGCATCTTTTATGGAAGGCCACCTTTCCAAGATTGGGAGATGTAGTTTATCTACCTAATACATAGATATAAGCACAGAGAAAGAGGCAAAATGAGGAGACAAAGGAATACGTTCCAAGTAAGGGAACAGGACAAAACCTCAGGAAAAGAACTAAATGAAACAGAAATAAACAATCTACCTGACAAAGAGTACGAACAAAAAGTCATGAGGATGTTCACTGATCTTGGAAGAAGAATGGATGAACTCAGTGAGAACTTCAACAGAGAACTGGAAAATATAAAACAGAACCAATCAGAAAAGAAGAATATGATACTGGAAATGAAAAATTCACTAGAGAGACTCAATAGCAGAGTACATAATACAGAAGAATGGATCAGCGAGCTGGACGAAAGACTAGAGGAAATCACCCAAGCTGAACAGATAAAAGAAAAAAGAATTAAAAAGAAAGAGGACAGTCTAAGGGACCTCTGGGACAACATCAAGTGCACTAACATCCACATTATAGGTGCCCCAGAAGGAGAAGGGAGAGACAAAGGGGCAGAGAATCTATTTGAATAAATAATAGCTGAAAATTTTCCTAACCTAAGGAAGGAAACAGATATCCAGGTACAGCAAGCACAGAAAACACCAAACAAGAGAAAACCAAAGAGATCCACACCAAGACACATCATAATTAAAATGCCAAGAATTAAAGATAAAGAGATAATGCTAAAAGCCACAAGAGAAAGAAAACAAGTTATATACAAAGGAAACCCCATAAGGCTATGAGCTGACTTCTCAGCAGAAAGCTTACAGGCTAGAAGCGAGTGGCACAATATATTTAAAGTGCTGAAAGGGAAAAACCTACAGCCAAGAATACTCTACCCAGCAAAGTTATCTTTCAGAATGGAAGGAGAGATAAAGAGTTTCCCACACAAGCAAAACTAAAGGAATTTATCACCAAGAAACTAGCCTTACAAGAAATGCTAAAGGGACTTATTTAAGTGGGAAGGAGAAGACCACAAACAGAAATAAGAAAATTATCACAAAAAAAGCAAAAATATCACTGGTAAAGGCAAATATACAGTAAAGGTAGCAGATCAACTACCTATGAAGATAATATGAAGGTCAAAAGACAAAAGTAAAATTATCTTTTTCCGTGGTAAGAGGATAACAGATACACACGACCAAAAAAAGAGGTTAGATATGATATCAAAAACATAAAATGTGGGAGGAGGGGAGTAAAAAGTTAGAGCTTTTAGAAAGAGGTCAAACTAAAGAGACCATCAACTTAATATCGATTGCTATATATGGAGGTTATTATATATGAGCCTCATGGTGATCACAAATCAGAAACCTATAATAAATACACAAACAACTAAAAGAAAGAAACCCAAACATAGTACTGAAGAAAGCCATCAAACCACAAGGGAAGAGAGCAAGAAAAGAAGAAAGGAACAGAGAAAAACTACTAACACACTCAGAAAAAAGGTAACAAAATGGCAATAAGTACATACTTATCAATAGCTACTTTAAATGTCAATGGACTAAATGCTCCAATCAAAAGGTGTAGGGTGGCTGATTGGATAAAAAGACAAGACCGATATATATGCTGCATACGAGAGACACACTTCAGACCTGAAGACACTCAGAAACTGAAAGTGAAGGGATGGAAAAAGATACTCCATGCAAATGGCAATGAAAAGAAAGCTGTGGTAGCACTACTTATTTCAGACAAAATAGACTTTAAAACAAAAACTGTAACAAGAGACAAAGAAGGGCACTACATAATGATCAAGGGAACAATCCAACAAGAGGATATAACACTTGCAAATATCTGTGCACCCAACATAAGAACACCTAAATATATAAAGCAATTATTAACAGACATAAAAACAGAAATAGACAGTAACACATAATAGTAGGGGACTTTTACACTCAAGTTACACCAACAGATAGATCATCCAAAGAGAAGATCAATAAGGAAACATTGGCCTTAAATGACACATTAGACCAAATGGACTTAGTAGATATATACAGAAAATTCCATCCAAAAACCAAAGAATACACATTCTATTCAAATGCACATGGAACATTCTCAAGGATACCTCACATATTAGGCCACAAAACAAGTCTCAATAAATTTAAGATTGAAATAATACCAAACATCTTTTCTGACCACAACGGTATGAAACTAGAAATCAGCTACAGGAAGAAAATCAGAAAAGCCAAAAATATGTGGAGATTAAACAAAATGCTACTGAACAATGATGGGGTCGATGAAGAAATCAAAGGAGAAATCAAAAAATACCTGGAGACAAATGAAAACAAAAATTCAACATGCCCAAATTTACGGGATATGGCAAAAGCAGTTCTAAAAGGGAAGTTTATAGCAATACAAGCCTACCTTAACAAACAAGAAAAATCTCAAATAAACAATCTAACAGTACACCTAAAAGGAACTGGAATAAAAGGAACAAACGAAGCCCAAAATCAGTAGAAGGAAGGATATAATAAAAATCAGAGCAGAAATAAATGAAATACTGACTAAAAACACCATAGAAAAATCAATGAAACTGAGAGCTGGTTCTTTGAAAAGATAAACAAAATTGACAACCTTTAGCTAGACTCACCAAGAAAAAAAGAAAAGAAGGCTCAAATAAATAAAATCAGAAATGAAAGAGGAGAAATTACAAAGGACACCTCAGAAATACAAAAGATTATAAGAGAATCTTATGAAAAGCTATATGCCAACAAATTGTATAGTCTAGAAGAAATGGATAAATTCTTAGAATCATACAACCTTCCAAAATTGAATCAAGAAGAAATAGTGAGAGAAGAGAAGTCAAGATGGTGGCGTAAGCAGACTCTGAACTCACCTCCTCCTGCAGAACAGCCAATTTACAACTACTCGTGGAAAAATTACCCCTGAGAGAGAACTGAAAACTGAATAAGAGGAACTCTTGCAACAAACAACAATCCTGATTGAGGTGGAAGAGGCAGAAATTCCCTTCTGGAGAGAAAAAAACGCCACCTTCACAAGCTGCAGCACTTCACAGCCGCCTGGGAGCAGCCCAAAGGCAGGCAGCCCTCCCTGGAGGAGCGGAGCCCTGAGCCAGGGAGCGCTCCCGCTGTAGGCATTTTGTGGACCCAGCACAATAGAAACGAGTGGCATAATATCTGACTTTGCCTGCTACTAAAACATTGGGGAGTACCCCCAGAAAAGCTGGTTCACAAAGGAATTAAAACCGGCTCTTAAAGGGCCCATGAACAAATTCACCCATTTCAGAAAGCAACCCAAAATCACCAGAAAGAAAGATGCACAGTGCTTTGGTGAAAAGAGACACACCTAATAGGCTCTGAGTGCATCTCAGTGAGAGGTGAGACCTCTCCAGAGACTGGGACATTGGGGGTGGCCGTTGTTGTGGCCTGGTGTGGGCATGCTAACACAGACACTGGCAGATGCCATTGGAGTTCTCCCTAGGGCCTGCTAGCTCAGGGTCTGCCCCAGCCACTAGAGCACGGATATAATCCAGCTCAGCCAGGGCAGATAGTCCACCCTAGAGACTGACCCCACCCAACAACAAACCCTCAGCAACGTGTGGGCCTGCATAGATTGGTGGCAGGATTCTCTGCAGCCTGGCTACTGGGCCCACTTCAGTGAGGCGGGGCATGCACAAGGAGCAGGTGGAGAGTGTGGAGCAGTGGTGGAGTGTGTGGGGCTCCTGCCGTGGAGAGACTGGGTCCACTTCAGAAGGTCAGGGCGTGTACACGGGGCAGGACAGTGTGTGTGGACCAGTGGGTGGCGGGGATTGTCAGCTGCAGAAGACTTGTGCTTCTCAAAGACCCACATAGGGGGTTTGCCCCACCTTCCAAAGCCTGAAACAATTGGGTGCTCCGGTGCCTGGAGCCAGCCCCACCCAGCTGCAATCCTCAGAGAGCTGACAAGAGACGTAAAGGATGGAGGCTTATAGCAACTGTAAGCCCCTGAGCCTAACAACCTGCAATGCTGGGGGCCTACTCGCTTAAAAGAAATATTGCAACACAAATGTGGTATTAGAATTTGCAGCCAACCATGCTAGGACTCCCCACATCCAATAAAGAGACTGGAGGGCCCACAACAACTACAAGCAGCTGAGCATTACAACAGCGGCCAGGAGCATAGATCAGCCTCCCTGGGCACCTACAGGGAGAGCAAACACGCCACAACAGAAGGACTCATGTAGCCCACATAGGGGTCACTTCTGGAACATTGAGAACTGAGTGAAGCACACTGCAGGCCTGCTAAGGCATCACTTATGTAAGGTCACCTATCCAAGAGCAGAAGACATAGCTGACCTACCTAATACATAGACACAAGCACAGGGAAAGAGGCAAAATGGAATACATTCCAAGTAAGGGAACAGGACAAAACCCCAGAAAAGGAACTAAGTGAAACAGAAATGAGCAACCTACCCGACAGAGAGTTCAAACAAAGAGTGTTAAGGATGCTCACTGATCTGGGGAGAAGAATAGATGAACTCAGTGAGAATGTCAACAAAGAAATGGAAGATATAAACAAGAACCAATCAGAAATGAAGAATAGGAAATGAAATGAAAAATTGGAAATGGAAATTGGAAATGAAAGAATAGGAAAAAGAATAGGAAAATGGAGATGAAAAATTCACTAGAGGGACTCAAAAGCAGTGTAGAGGATACAGAAGAACGGATCTGCGAGCTGGATGAAAGACTAGAAGAAATTACCCAAGCTGAATGGGTAAAAGAGAAAAGAATTAAAAAGAGTGAGGACAGTCTAAGGGACCTCTGGGACAATATCAAGTGCACTAACATCCCTGTTATAGGTGTCCCGGAAGGAGAAGAGCAAGACAAAGGGGCAGAGAATTTATTTCAAGAAATAATAGATGAAAACTTCCCTAACCTAAGGAAGTAAACAGACATCCAGGTACAGGAAGCACAGAGAGCCCCAAACAAGATAAACCCAAAGAGGCCCACACCAAGACACATCATAATTAAAATGTCCAGAATTAAAGATAAAGAGAGAATCCTAAAAGATGCAAGAGGAAGATAAGTTACATACAAAGGAAACCCAATAAGGCTATCAGCTGACTTCTCAGCAGAAACCTTACAGGCTAGAAGAGAGTGGCACAATATATTTAAAGTGCTAAAAGTAAAAAACTTACAGCTAAGAATACTCTACCTGGCAAGGTTATCATTCAAATGGAAGGAGAGATAAAAAGTTTCCAAGACAAGCAAAAATTAAAGGAGTTTGTCACCAAGAAACCAGTACTACAAGAAATGCTAAAGGGACTTATATAAGGGGAAAGAGAAAACCACAAGTAGGAAAAATTATCTATTTCCATGATAAGAGGGTAATGGATACAAATGCACAAAAAAGAGGTTAGATACAATATCAAAAACATAAAATGTGGGAGGAGGAAAGTTAAAGAGTAGGCTTTCAGACAGAGGTCAAACTAAAGAGACCATCAATTCTGTATATGGATCCCATGGTAATCACAAACCAGAAACCTATAGTAAATACACAAAAAACTAAGAGAACAGAACCCAAACATAATACTAAAGAAAACCATCAAACCACAATGGAAGAGAGCAAAAGAAGAAGAAAGGAACAGAAAAGGACTACTAAAACACTGAGAAAAAAAGTTAAAAAATGGCAGTAAGTACATACTTATCAATAGCTACTTTAAACATCAGTGGACTAAATGCGCCAATTAAAAGACATAGGGTGGCTGATTGGATAAAAAAACAAGACCCATATATGTTGCATAAGAGAGACACACTTCAGACCTAAAGACACTCACAAACTGAAAGTGAAGGGATAGAAAAAGGTATTCCACACAAATGGCAATGAAAAGAAAGCTGGGGTAACAATACTCATATCAGAAAATATAGACTGTAAAAAGAGACAAAGAAGGAAATTACATAATGATCAAGGGAACAATCCAACAAGAGGATATAACATTTATAAATATCTATGCACCCAATGTAGGAGCACCTGAATATATAAAGCAATTATTAACAGACATAAAAACAGAAATAGACAGTAACACAATAATAGTAGTGGACTTTAACACTCCACTTACACCACCGGATAGATCATCCAAACAGAAGATCAATAAGGAAACATTGGCCTTAAATGACACACTAGAACGGATGGACCTAGTAGATATATACAGAACATTCCATCCAAAAACCAAAGAATACACATTCTTTTCAAATGCACATGGAATCTTCTCCAGGAATGATCACATATTAGGCCAAAAAACAAGTCTCAATAAATTTAAGAAGATTGAAATAATACCAAACATCTTTTCTGACCACAACGGTATGAAACTAGACATCAACTATAGGATGAAAATCAGGAAAGCCAAAAGTATGTGGAGATTAAACAAAATGCTACTGAACAATGATTGGCTCAATGAAGAAATCAGAGAAATCAAAAAATATCTGGAGACAAATGAAAATGAAAATACAACATGCCAGAATTTATGAGACACAGCAAAAGTGGTTCTAAGGGCCGGCCCCGTGGCTTAGTGGTTGAGTGTGCACACTCCGCTACTGGCAGCCCGGGTTCAGATCCCAGGCGCGCACCAACGCACCGCTTCTCCAGCCATGCTGAGGCCGCATCACACATAAAGCAGCTAGAAGGATGTGCAACTATGACATACAACTATCTACTGGGGCTTTGGGGGAAAAAAAGGACGAGGATTGGCAATAGATGTTAGCACAGAGCCAGTCTTCCTCAGCAAAAAAAGAGGAGGATTAGCATGGATGTTAGCTCAGGGATGATCTTCCTCACAAAAAAAAAAAAAAAAGCAGTTCTAAGAGGGAAGTTTATAGCAATACAGGCCTATCTCAACAAACAAGAAAAATATCAAATAAACAGTCTAACAATGCAACTAAAGGAACTGGAAAAAGAAGAACAAACAAAGCCCAAAATCAGTAGAAGAAGAGAAATAATAAAAATCAGAGCAGCAATAAATGAAATAGAGACTAAAAAACAATTGAAAAAATTAATAAAACCAAGAGCTGGTTCTTGGAAAACATAAACAAAATTGACAAACCTTTGGCTAGACTCACCAAGAAAAAAAGAGAGAAGGCACAAATAAGTAAAATCAGAAATGAAAGAGGAGAAATTACAATGGACACTTCAGAAATACAAAAGATTATAAGAGAATACCATGAAAAGCTATATGCCAACAATTTCGACAACCGGGAAGAAATGGATAAATTCTTAGAACCATACAACCTTCCAAAACTGGATCAAGAAGAAGTAGAGAATTTGAATAGACCAATCACCAGTAAGGAGATCGAAACAGTAATCAAAAACCTCCCCAAAAATAAAAGTCCAGGACCAGATGGATTCCCTGGTGAATTCTACCAAACATTCAAAGAAGACTTAATACCTATCCTTATACTCTTCCAAAAAATTGAGGAGGAGGAGAAGCTTCCTAACTCCTTCTATGAAGCTGACATTACCCTGATACCAAAACCAGACAAGGACAACACACAGAAAAGAAAATTACATGCCAATATCACCGATGAACATCGATGCAAAAATCCACAACAAAACACTAGAAAATCGCATACAACAACACATTAAAAAGATTATACACCATGATCAAGTGGGGTTTATTCCAGGTACGCAGGGATGGTTCAACATTCGCACTTCAATCAACATAATACACCACGTTAATAAAATGAAGAATAAAAATCACATGATCATCTCGATAGATGCAGAGAAAGCATTTGACAAGTACACCATCCATTTATGATAAAAACTCTGAATAAAATGGGTATAGAAGAAAAGCACATCAACATAATAAAGGCCATATATGAGAAACCCGCAGCTAATATCATCCTCAATGGTGAAAAACTGAAAGCTATCCCTCTAAGAACAGGAACCAGACAAGGATGCCCACTCTCACCACTCCTATTTAACATAGTATTGGAAGTCCTGGCCAGAGCAATCCGCCAAGAAAAAGAAATAAAAGGGATTCAAATTGGAAAGGAAGAAGTGAAACTGTCACTATTTGCAGATCACATGATTTTATATATAGACAACCCTAAAGAATCCACCAAAAAACTTTTAGAAGTAATAAACAAATACAGTAAATTTGCAGGATACAAAATCAACATACAAAAATCAGTTGCATTTCTATACACTAACAACGAAGTAGCAGAAAGAGAAATTAAGAATATAATCCCATTTACTTTTGCAACAAAAAGAATAAGATACCTAGGAATATACTTAACCAAAGAGGTGAAAGATCTGTACACCAAAAGCTGTAAAACATTGCCGAAAGAAATTGAAGAAGAAACAAAGAAATGGAAAGATATTCCGTGCTCTTGGATTGGAAGAATTAACATAGTTAAGATGTCCATACTTCCTAAAGCAATCTATAGATTCAATGCAATCTCTATCAAAGTTCCAACAACATTTTTCACAGAAATAGAACAAAGCACCCTAAAATTTATATGGAACAACAAAAGACCCCGACTAGCTAAAGGAATCCTGAGAAAAAAGAACAAAGCTGGAGGTATCACACTCCCTGATTTCAAAATATACTACAAAGCTATAGTAACCAAAACAGCATGGTACTGGCACAAAAACAGACACACTGATCAATGGAATAGAATCAAAAGCCCAGAAATAAACCCAAACATCTATGGACAGCTAATCTTTGACAAAGGAGCCAAGAACATACAATGGAGAATAGAAAGTCTCTTCAACAAATCGTGTTGGGAAAACTGGACAGCCACGTGCAAAAAAATGAAAGTAGACCCTTACTTTACACCATACACCAAAATTAACTCCAAATGGATTAAAGACTTGAATGTAAGACCTGAAACTATGAAACTTCTAGAAGAAAACATAGGCAGTACACTCTTCGACATCAGTCTTAGCAACATATTTTCAAGCACCATGTCTGACTGGGCAAGAGAAACAATAGAAAAAATAAACAAATGGGACTACATCAAATTAAAAAGCTTCTGCACAGCAAAGGAAACCATCAACAAAATGAAAAGACAACCTAATAATTGGGGGAAGATATTTGCAAACCATACATCTGATAAGGGCTTAATCTCCAAAATATATAAAGAACTCATGCATCTCACCAACAAAAAAACTACCAACCCAATTAAAAAACGGGCAAAAGACCTGAACAGATATTTCTCCAAAGAAGATATACAGATGGCCAACAGACACATGAAAAGATGTTCAAAATCACTAACTATCAGGGAAATGCAAATCAAAACTACAATGAGATATCACCTCACGCCCGTCAGAATGGCTATAATTAACAAGACAGGAAACAACATGTGTTGGAGAGGATGTGGAGAGAAGGGAACTCTCATACACTGCTGGTGGGAGTGCAAACTGGTGTAGCCACTATGGAAAATAGTATGGAGATTCCTCAAAAAATCAAAAATAGAACTACCATATGATCCAGCTATTCCACTGCTGGGTGTTTATCCAAAGAACATGGAAACACGAATGTGTAAAGATACAATCACCCCTATCTTCATGGCAGCATTATTCACAATAGCCAAGACTTGGAAGCAACCTAGGTGCCCATTAAAGGATGAATGGATAAAGAAGATGTGGTATATATACACAGTGGAATACTAGTCAGTCATAAAAAACAATGAAATCCAGCCATTTGTGACAATACGAATGGACCTTGAGGGTAAATTATGCTAAGCGAAATAAGTTAGAGGGAGAAAGTCAAATACTGTATGATCTCACTCATAAATAGAAGATAAAAACAACAACAAAGAAACACATAGAGACAGAGATTGGATTGGTGGGTAGGGGGGAGAGAGGAGAGCGAAAGGGATGATTAGGCACATGCATATCGTGATGGATTGTAATTAGTCTTCGGGTGGTGAACATGATGTAATCTATACAGAAATTGAAATATAGTGATGTACACCTGAAATTTATATAACATTATAAACTAATGTTACCACAATAAAGAGAAAAAAAATCAGGATAAGATTTTTATTCTTAAGACAATAATGGGTAATACATTTAACTATATTTAAATTTTTTAAAAATCTGTATGACAAAATAGACCATAAATGATATTAAAAAAAAACACCCCACAACCTGGGAGAAAATTCATGCAGTGCCCACACCCGTCAAAGGATTACTATCTAGAATACATAATTATTTCATATAAAATTATAAGAAAAAAAGAAACAACTAAATAGATAAATGGGCTAATGATAATAGGCAATTCATGTAAGAGGAAACTCAAACAAAAATTTTAAATTACACTCAATACCACTAATAATCAGGTATATATTAAAATTCTTACTTTTTCACACCCATCAAACTGGCAAATGAGGATTAAAAAATGGACATTCTTACACTTGAAGTGTAAACTGGCACAAACTTTTTTTTTAAAGTTTTGCTCTGAGCTAACATCTGTTGCCAATCTGCCTCTTTCTCTTTTTTTTTTTTTCCTCCCCAAACCCCCAGTACATAATTGTATATTCTAGTTGTAAGTTCTTCTAGTTCTATGTGAGCCGACACCACAGCATGGCTACTGACAGACAAGTGGTGTGGTTACACGCCCAGGAACCAGGCCAGGGCTGCCTAAGCCGAGCGCATCAAACTTTAACTGCTGGGCCATCAGGGCTGGCTCCAGCACAAGCTATTTGGAGAATGATTTATAAATATCTAAGAAAGTAGAAGATACATGTATCACAGGACCCAGCAATTCCACTTGTAGGCATACACCCCAAACAAGCTCTCAGACATGCACCACAGACATATACATGAACACATTTCCATTTTTAATAAAAAAAGAAAAAAATTCTCATCAATATGATATTTGATAATAGATTTATTGATCTATAAGTTATATATTTTTAAATAAACAAAATATATATACATATGCATATATTTATATATATTAGGATATGTACATTTTTGCAAACAATGCTTAATGATGAAAAGAAGTTAATATATATGGAAGAATATAATGTCATAAACTGTTAATCATACTAAATATATTATGTATTATCTATGGATCTAAACATAAATGGCACAAGTAAAAATCTATGCATGAAGCAGAGTTATAAGATTTTAGTGATGTAAGTAGCATTTTATTGTTTAAATTTAAAAACAGAGAGCTCTGGAGCCAATATGGAAAATGTTAAATCGGTAAATGACTTCTTTGATAAATAGAAGTAGTTCATAGATGGCCATATATTTTACTATTTTCAGTACTTCCCATAGTGTTGAAGTATTTTAGTTGTTTTAAGAATTAAAATAGAGATAATGCGAGGTTGTCTTAGCAAAAATTAACAAGCACGGGCTTACTCTTTGCCTTGAACCTCTGGTCCTCAAATGACCCAGGAACTCTCCACTTTTCCTCTCTCCCTGCCTCCTGGCCCACATGTGGTACCAGTCAGAATAAAGTGACACCAGCCAATCCCAAATTTTACCTGCTGACCTAATCTCACGCCCTAGCTTACCGCTTACTTCTCTTTCTGTGTTACCGTTTGGAGGAGTCATTTCACCACACGCTTGGATGAGCCATGAAGTGGCCAGCAGTCCTTCCAAACTCAAAAACCTCCCCACACAAATCAACCAATTGCTATTGACTGAAAACAGCCAATTTTGCTGAAGACGCAGGGCTTTTTAAGACAAGATGACTTTATACAATGCAAAACATTTGAGCTGTCTTTTCCTCTAAGTGGGGGACATTGCGGCTCCAGGCACCAAGACCCGGACTTGAAAGGGCAGCTACACTGTTCTCTCTTCTCCAGAGCCCCCTTCAGCTTTATTAGACTTTGGAGAAGAGAGATATGAGATGAAAGTGATATGAGTGAATGTATTTCCAGATACAGTTCTAAAGTGCCTAGATCTATATTTTACTCCCTATATTTTTAAAGCAATATTTATAATGTACCTAGATAAGTGCACAGCCCACAAAAGGCACTCTATACATGTTAATTCTGTTCATAATTTTTCATACCATGAACACTGATTGTGTGCTCCCCAGCAGTAACGCTTGTGCTAGGTAAGCTCTCTATATAGTGGAATGTGTGTGAGTGGTATTGAACAATATATTTTCTAAAAAATAGTCAGGAAAAAATTGGCTTATGTATGTGATATAAGTAGTTTGTATCCAATGTTTAAGAAATAACTGACTTTAAATCTCATAAGTGCATGAAATGGATTAATCTTCATTATTTTTTTAAAAAAGCTTTTATGTATATGGATGTGGTGTGTGATCACTTACAGAGTCAGTCAGTAGAAACAAGCTCAAGTATAGAGTATTTCCTAAAGTTTCCAAATGTTAAGCATATATTTGTATTCCTTTAGGAGAAAAGAGGATTAAAATAAATCAGAAATTTTCCAAACCAGTGCATGCAGACAACCCAAAATACCACGAGGTGGCAGCACATCCCCATGATAGCACTGCTCACACTTGGATTTGTCTAAGGTCAGAAAGAAAACACTGAATGAGATGTTCCCGTTAAATCATGTGTTAGATTTAGAAAAAATTTCAGGGTCATTTTAGCCCATGTTTCCCTTCATCTTTCAAAAACGAAGCCGAATTTCTGAATAATTAGAAATTTATTTTTAAATTAGAAATTTTTTGATCCCAAGTCAAACAGTTAGTGACAGAACTGAGATCAGAACTGTATCTTCTAGCTCCCAGGGCATACTCCTTAACAACATAAAAAGCTTTCATCACGTTCTTTTTCTGCCCCAAAGCCTCTAGACAATTTTTATGGCTAAGAAAAATGATACTATGGAATAAAATATGTAAACTGGGCACCAAGCAAAATTCTTTCTTGGATCCTTCTCCTCTTTCTCTAGTCCCCACTCTCTCTGACCTAGTGATCTCCTTTCAGAACCTTCTCATTTTTCTAACCCTGCCCCACAACAAAACGGGAACGATTCTGATATCAACAGGCTTATTCATTTTTTGGCTGAACCTCATTTGTCTAACTATAAAATGAATGGATGTTGCTCATGTTAAAGTAAAGGCTGTAGAAATAGATAAACCTTTAAGTTGCCTTTACAATCAGATTCTCCTTCAGGCGAAAGGCAGTAGGTAACTAACCTTCCTGGTTTGCCTGGGCCTGAGGGGTTTCCCAGATGTGGGACTTTCAGTTCTAAAACAGGCAAAGTCCTGCGCTGGGGAAACCGGTAAGGTTGACCACCCTGGTTCCCTTGTATGGGACGGGGGTTTTGTGGCGTGATGAACATGATTGGCTAGAAGCAGCACAGGGCATCTGAGCATCCCCTTTTCTCTCTCCATCATCTCTCACCTCAGTTCAGCCAACATACATAGAACTACCGTATGGGAGGCACTGTGCTAAGCCACCGGAATTCAGGGATGAACTTCCTTGAATGGGGTAGCAAATGCATGCACAAATAAGATGCCTGGATAACATTTTTACTGTGTCTTCTTTAGGGAAGCTCCCACACCAACCTGGTTTATTTTATACCTCCAGTAAATCACACATGTATGCACCATTTTTATGCTTCTTTCTAACAAAACCTAGTCATTTTCTTAAAACTAGAATGTGTGTCATAAAAGCTAACTTTTGCCAAGTGCTTACCAATTTTCCGGAATTCTATTTGACTCTTATAATAACCCTTTGAGGGAAAATCTTTTATTGTCCTCATGCTTCAAACTAGTGAATTGAGGCTTAAAGAAGATAAGTAACTTACTCAAGATCATACTATTAATCGTGGGAAAGGTAGGTTTCGAGCCCAAGTCTGTTGACTCTTAGATCCTGTGTCTTCATCCACTGCACTATATCATTTCTCATCCAGAGGGGATCTTGATCTGTCTAGAACATTCTGCATTACTGGAAATGTTGTATATCTCCTCTGTCCGATAGAGTAGCCACTGGCCACATGTGACTACTGAACATTTGAAGTATGGCTTATGTGACTGAGGAACTGAATTTTTAATTTTATTTCATTTTAATTAATTTAAACTTAACCCTTGCATGTGACTAGTGGCTACTGTATTGGACAGCAAAGATCTAGGTGTGTAGCACGGCATGTGGATACAGAAATGTATATCAACGTAGTACAATGAAAAGAGAAAGAACGTTAGAGTCAGGCTATTCTGTCTTCAAATCCCCACCCACGTCACTGAACCAGCTGTGTGAACCGTAGTAACATTTTTTGCTTTAAATCTCTCTAAGATTCAGTTAACTCATGTATAAAATGAGGATAATTATGCCAGACAGTTGTTGTGAGTTTTAATGAGATATATAAAATGTTTGGCACTAATAATCGCTAAACGTGTTTCATTTGCCCCTTAAAAATCTAAAATGATTGGGAAGGAAATGGCATAAGCTCCACTTAACACTTCTTCCAGTATTTGACAATTCATGTCAGAAAATTCTTCTGTGTCTTTCCCATTGTAACATAATTTGGTTTCATTCATTACATTCTCTCTTAGAATTGTTGTTGGATTTAAAATTTTAATGACAATGTAAAGTACCCCCCAGTTGTCTCAGTGCCCAGAACACAGTGATGTGCAATAATGTTTGTTCTCCTCTCACCTCCCTTAGGACTTAGGATCGTTTGCCCTTTAAAATCCACAAAATATCCTTGATAAGTGGGTTGGAAAGCAGTGGGGGGAATAACTTCTCTCTACTTCCCTGAGGTCAAAGAATAATTCATTTCTCACTTTGAGCTCAGGCATGTTCCAAAACAAGTGCTATACTATCATTTGATAAGTGAATATATGTTACAATGGTTGAAAAACAGTATGATCTAGTGGAAAGTTCCTGAAGGTTCAAGTGAGGAAGCCAGAGTCTAATTTTATTTTGACTCTGACTTGTTCTATGGTCATTTCTCATTCTGTGCCTCAGATTTCCCAGATAGGAAATTCTACCTTAAATCTCTCTCAAAACTTTGTTAGGATTAAGATCCTTAATTATATGAATCGTCCTATTAGTATAATTTACACTTGCATATCAATAATTTCTCTTGACCATCTACCATAGCACTATACATGATGTAAGTTGTAACTTTTACAAAACAATTTCCTAAACTGTAAAGCACTAAGCACTAAATATAATCATTATGTAAGGCAGAAAATATCATCTCCATTTTACCAATTTGGAAATAGATGTTCAACAAATTAAGTGAGTTGCCCAAGCCCCACTCAAGTCCAATATCCTTGACCACACAATCGCTGACTTGACCACTCTCTTTCAGAGAAAGATGCTAAAGCCAATCCCCAGTGAATTGAATGAAATTAATAGGTTTAGCCTTTCACGAAAGGGATATGCTTGGTCCTTCAAAAGAATCTGCCTGAATGAAAAGTGTTATAGGACATTGGACTCTGCCTGGTGAGGGTGAGATGGATAACTGGTCTCTTGATGCCTCTCCTTCCTGTTCTCTCTCCCAACATCTTAAAGATAAGACAACTAAGGAACACAGCCCTTCCAAGCTGCTGTTCTCCTCTGCAGCCACTAGACGGACACCCAGTCTAATCCTCACGTGCTGATATAACAGGCTTAGAAGGTTGAGGATTTCCAGAATTAATGGCCCCAGAGGGAGGGCCTAGCCTAGCCCCAAGGCTGCACGTGAATGAACAGACTCAAGAGCTTGGCGATTAAGCCCCGAGATTTAATCACTTGCCCAGAGGTAGACTTGGAAACAAAATCACATCAGACCCCTGTCCTGTCCACATTCTGGTCATTCCTGTCACTTCAGGGCCTTAGACTCCCAGGCATTCAAATCTCCATGTCCCCTTAGCATCCATCCTGCCCTGAAAGTTCAGCATTCTAGACCCGTTGTCTCAGAGCCCAGGTGTCAGGTTAGGGCCTTAGCTCTGGCCTGAGGGAGGTGTTGACCCCTCCCCAGAACCAGCTGGATCAGAAAAGAACCCTGTCTGAAGTAGGGTTGGAGGAGACTGACCAGAAAGAGACAGCAGGGATAGAGTAACCTGCGCAGAGGCTTCTGAGGATGGTGGGAAGAGTGGAAAATAAGTCTTGGTCCAAGGAAGAAGCTTTTTATTTTATGCTCGTTTCCTTAGCCCAGATTTGCAAAAGCTTGCCTATAAAAGAGCCCCTGTTATTTATACCCCCCTTGGGGCTTTTCTTCTACCTCTTAGGAAGGCCTGACACACGCCCTTCTCAGATTCCCCTCAGTGACTCCTTCCTCAAACTGTCGCTGCTGCTGAGCCATCTGTCACCTTCCCAGCCTCTGCAGCCCTCCCTGGATGCTGAGTCCCAGCAAGCTGTGGCCCCGGCCCAGCGCCGGGATGCTGCAGTCACAGCAGGATTTCTGCTACTGGGGAGGGAGCAGAGGGAAAAAGAGGCTTGACTGGAACTTCACAAAGTAAAGAAGACTCTAGACATTTGTTTATAATTCAAATAAAAAAACATTTATGGGACAGATTCTGTGAGTAAGACATTCTTTTGAAAGGCTAGTTCCTGCCCTCCAACGCTCATAAATTATGCCCTTCATGAAGGAGTTAGAAAGAAGTTAGAATCTGTAATACTTTTCCAATCAATCAGTACATGTTAAAGATCATTGAATCAAACCCCTTTAACTCTACATATGAATAAATTGAGATCTAAGGTTGGAAGATGCCAAGATACTGAAATTCACACACTATATATATAATGATTACTATATATATACATCACACTATATATATAAATTATATTCAATTATATATTATATAATATATTAAATTTATATATAAATCACACTATTTATATATAATATAAAAATATATTCTCTCTCCTCCAATGAGTAGGAGAGAGAATATGTTTTTCAGGTGTAGGGGTCTGGTGGGATGGGGATGGTGTTGAGGATAAAGGGAGGCCACCCACTGCTCTAATAAGGGTCTAGACTATAGTTGGGAAATTGATAAATGTGGTTAAAAAAAAAGTTAATATAAAAAGCTGTAAATAACACCAATGAGATAGGAACTGTCATGAAGAATTAAAGGAAGAAGCCAAATCCCATCTGGCTGATTTCAAGAAGTAAGGCACGATTAAGATAGGTTTGTGGAGGAGAGAACAGGGGAAAGATTACAAGAATTCCAAGCAAAGAGATGCATCAGAGTGAAAGCAATGTTCTAGGAAAGCCCAAAAGCAGAGTCTGCATCAGAGGGAAAAACATGTGGGCCGGTTTGGCAAGAGTACAGAGTTCTTTTCAGGAAGCCTTTGGATAAATAATTAGAGTAGTAGATTAAGACTTTGGTGGAGGCTTTGAATATACTACTTAATTCAATAAGAAAGGGGGAATTCCTTATAATTTCTAAAAAAGGAAGTGTTCTAATAAGATGCTGTCAAAAAATAAACAAACAGTAGGCAAACTAAAGGAAGGGACCGGGTTATTCTGGGTCTAAGAATTTAAGTTGCTGAAATCAAATCTAATCATCAAATCAAATAAAAACCTCACATGTCTGGGTCTGTCCATTCGCTCACCCTCTAATCCAACTCCCACCCCCATCACCCACCCATATTGCCCCTTGGGGAGAAGACCTGGGCCCTGGGCCTATCCCAGCCTCAAATGTACACAAACGTCTCACATCGGCAAGAATATCCCTGATTTCTTATTGTCAAATTTTCCACTAATAAATACACCAATTTTGGACTTAAAAAAGATAGTCACACAGTAATGTATGTTTGCTTTCTTTGCAAAAATTTGGGATGGGGAGGTGGAAAGTAAGGGCTATGGACAAGGTACATCTAGCAAAATTTTGAAAGTATAACAAGATGTCCAGGAGATATAGGCATAGATATAGAGATAGAGATAGATAAAGATATGAATAGATATAAATATGAATAGATATAGATATGAATATGGACATGGATATAGATGTGGATGGCTAATTGCAATGTAATTCTAGTTCAGTATGAAAGTAATATGGGAGTATTGGAAGCAAATAGCCAGATAGAGTCTAAAAAAATTGTCAAACCTGCAGACGTTTTATCTGAACGACACCAACATTTTGGCTCGTTGAACATTACTGAGTAACTAGCCAACTTAAAAGAAAAAAAAATATTTCATCCAGCTCTGTCCAGCAGAACAAAGATAAACAAATGACCTGCAAACGTACACGATGTTCTGTTTGCTTGTAGAATTCTTGCTGTAATAGTAAAACAAAAGGGGTATCTCTTTATTCCACTTTCATGCTAATATCCTCACCTAATTAACATACTAATATTTAAGATAGTTGGATATGAGGTTGCCTGTCTCACTTTTTGCAACCTTAGAAATCTGAAGTTCTCCCCAAACCAAGGCAAGCAATTCTGTTGCTCCTCCCTTACCCTCATTCACCCTAAACCACTCTCTCTCCTTCCTGGTCTCTGCTCTATATTCCTGTCCTATTCTCTCTCAGGCATATGTGAAGGGCTAGAAACTGCCCTCCCCAACCCCAGTCCTCACTGGAAGAACATGAATACAAGACAGCAGAGCTATTCCCCCTGGGGCTCCACAAGACTGATTTCCATAGGAAACAATCATCAGATCTCTGGTCCGATTGTTTGGGTGTGGAGGCTGGATGAGAGGGAGGTGGAGGTAGCCCTGAAAGGGGCTGCCCACCACTCTGATGAGAGTCAGGACTGCAACTGGGATCGTGACAGATGGGGTATGAATGGCAGACTGGCACCTTAAACAAGTTTCTCATGAGCCTGCGGAGAGATAGGAGAGGAGTCCAGGTCTGGGCACAGAGCATCAATGAGCCATCCCTGCCTCCAACCCACTCTCCATTTATCAAAAAGGCCCTGAGTAATCTATGTCTCCCTAAACCCAATTCGGAGAAAATATACCTCCCCAAAAGACCGAATAAAAATTCCTCCAGGATACACTGGTTTGTTAAGAGCACCTTCTCCAAGATGGACCATTCCTAGAGCCAGGATACCAGCCACTGACACTGAACTTGCCACTTCTCTATGTAAAAATGCCAATGTCTTCCAAACACCTTAGGCTGGCACTACTTGATTATAGTTTACCTGAACTCATCCTTAACAAGCCCCCTCCACACACACCACCACCACCAATACTACACAGAGATCTCTTAGAACATTCCTTATTCCCAGATCCCCCAGTTGCTTTCAAGCTTGGCTTTTACCTTGCCAGTCTCACTGCCTGCAACACTTTTCTAAATTTATCCCATAAGGTACAGCTTAAATGTCCTTATAACAGTCTCTGTCTTCTCTCTATACAAACGTCCTTTCTCTGTGTCACGTAGTACTGGGTTGATACTTTTATATTAGTGAATACCACATGTTTTTGTGGTAATGTCATATCTGTTCCTCCCTAAATATCCTTGAAGGATAGAGCAGCGTCGTATGGTTTTTATTCAAAGACTAGATCCCAGTGACACTTTTAAAAAGTGCCTATGAGCTTGATAATTCCAACATTGCTGCCGTGCCTGGTTCTGATGCTTGGTCTGTCTCTTCAAACTGTGTCTTTCCCCTTTTGGCATGCCCTGCGATTTTTTTCTTGATAGCCACGCATGTTGGACTGGGTGAAAGGAACTGCTGTCAATAGGCCTTCGGTGATGTGGTGGTGAAATGTGGGAGAGGGGAAGCGTTCTATAGCCCTGTGATTAGGTCTCAGTCTTTTAGTGAGCCTGTGCATCTGGACTGTGAATGTCACTAGAGTTTCTCCATTTTTTTCTCCCCTTATTTGGGACACAACAGCTAGAGCCAGCTGGAGCGGGGCGTTTCCCATCCCCCAGTCAGTTAGGCTCTGGTTAACTGGTTCCTCCAGAGGGCAGGCCTTGTTGAGAACAGAGTGCTCTGAAGTAGTTCAAGTAGTTCCTTTTCCCCTCATACTACTGGAAACACCAGGGAATTTTTCTCAGATATTTATTGTGAGAACCTGGTTGAGCTCCTCAAGGTAAACCTCACAAAATTTTGGGAGCCCCCATGACTGGGTCCCCCTAGAGTTTTTAACTCTCGGAATTGTCCACACTGAGCCTGCAGCAATTTGTCACTTATGGTTCAGATTGCCCTGCCCTGCCACTGGTTCCTCCAGTGGTTTCACTTGTGAATCTCTGCTCTGGTGAACCGTGATGACCTGTGCTCTCCTGTCTGTCTCGCCCATCTAGGGCAGTGTCCTTCCCTCTCTTCCGAATCCAAGAAGAGTTGTTGATTTTTCAGTCTGTTCAGCTTTTTATCTGTTAGGACAGAGCAGTGACTTCCAAACTCCTTACATGCGGAACCAGAAACTGGAACTCTGCCTATGAATTTGAACTTTTGGATTCCAGCCATTTCTCGAGATTATAGATGTCTTTGCAGCATAATTGTGTTGTGTCCTCCTTCTTTTAAATTCTCTTTACCTTCATGCCAGGTCCACAAAGTACCAGGCAGCTTAAGAAATATATTTGCTCACAGACTACTATCTGGTTGTACCAGCCGTTTTGCATATATAACCCCCTTTATTCTCAAAGCCATCCCATGAGGGTCACACCTTCTCACAATTTATAGATGAGGAAAACTGGAGCTTAGGTGGCGAGCTTGCCCACTGCCACTCAAGTAATAAATATCCAAAGTGTTGTTGGAACCCTGGTCTAATTCTAAGGTTAGTCTAGGAATGCCTATGCATCTCATTAGCTTGCAGATTTGCTAAGAAATCTGTTCTATATTTTCTGTTATTGTGCTTTTCCTATGCCTCAGAGAAAACGGTAGGAAATATGAGTATCTCACAGAAGTTGCTGACCCTCTTGGATAACGTGTAATGCAAATTTGAGGGAGAAAATAAATGGGAACAAAATGCTCCACTTTCAGATGAAACTCATTTTCTGAGATAACTTATAAATATTGCAAATTTATGAGATGTTAAACAGAATAGTAGAGGGAAACTCAAACATGAAATAATCTACGTAGAGAGTATAGTGAAAAGAACAGTGTTACGGGAGTGAATAATCCTGGGTATGGCCTTGAACTAGATCTGGGATCATGAACACCTTGCTAAATATCTCATAAATTCGTCTTACTCATCAGTAAATTTGAAGGAATTGAACTAGATGAATTTATAGTCAATATAGATATATGGTTGCATTAAGTTCTAGTCTGTTTTATTCCAGTGTTCTCTGATATATTATAACGATTTAGGTATCAGCTTAGAAGCGCCTGACCCATATACAGTGAGCACTATCTAGGTATCTTTTGAATGACTGGAAGTGAAGACAGCAATATTAACAACTGCTCCAAATAAGTTGAGAGTGCTAGAATGTGGGATTTATTTTGCTGTTTCCTTTCAGAATTTAACGGGAGTAAAGGAAGTGGTTACAATTAAAATATTTGGAGTTAGGCCTCTAGGAAGAGAGGATGGATAAAACTGAACAGAAAGAACAGAAGCCCAGAGCAACAGAGAACATGTGGATAGAAGGAAAATGTTTTATTTCAGAGCTGCCAAATACTTGTAGACCCAACATCCCTATCCCCACCCCAGCTTCTCAGGATGGAAAAAACTTCACCATATGAAAAGAAAAAGAAACCCCCCTACTCTTAGAGCTTTTGAAAAACAAAGATAAATAAAGGAGGTTAGATCCTCATCTGAGCCTGATTTTCTGCAAAGCTGGCTGCATTAGATGCTAATCCCTCAGGCCTTAGGGGGCTGCCACACTCAGTCTATGACCCCTAATCCCCTCTTATAGGTCCCCTAGAGTAAGTGATACTGTGCTAACTGCCCGGATGGGACCTTGGCCACATCTGGTCCCAGGACCCTCTGCTCTGCATTGAAATAGAAGGATAGATAAACAATTTGGACTTTGTCTCATTCTCCCTTTGAAGGGTGCAACCTTATTACCCAAAGTGCTGAGCTCCTGACTCAATTAGTCTGCTAATGTGATTATATGCTAATCTGGGTTTTTATTTTGCATCTGATTTTCATGTTATTTGCTTGATTTTAGAATAAGCAGAAGCCCTCCTGTGTATGGTTCCCACTCCCTAATAGCGTGCCTGAGTTCTTACTCCCGATGTGATCTAGGTGTTCTTCAGATCAAGTTAGATCAGACTACTGTGGGAACTTGCAAAAGGACACAGGTCCAGCTCTCTTTTTTGACATTTTACAAATCCTCAAAATATTATTGGTTTGGACCCTGACACAGATGTATCCACTGAAAGAAGAAAGAAAAGTTTTAGCCACTTAACAAAAATTTCCTCCAAAGAAATTTGGACACATGGTAATGGATTATGAGTGACTCTTATAGATATATTTTTAATTTTGCTTCTCTGTTATTTAATCATTTTTGACAATAATAGTAATAAACACAGAAAATACTTATATACACTTGTTTTACCACACAATATTTTCACAAAAGATCTTTGAGGAAGATAAAATTATTATACCTGTTTTAAAGATAAGGAAACTAAGGCACAGAGAAATCTTGCATGTCCAAGGTCATGTCACTAGTAAGAGATAGAGCTGGGATGAAGGATGCTTTTATTACTTGTTTAGTGAAAGTTAAAAATTAAAAAAAAAAAAACATGTAAAGAATGTTACCACATTGCCATATAGATGGGTGAATATTGAGACAGTCTTATAACTAAGTTCATACAGAATTTCAGGAAAGCCCTTACTGCTGTGGAACTCCACAAATTTATACTTTAAATTATAACATCTCAGGACAAAATAATTACAGTTGGGTCAAGGGGCAAGGGAAAAGGAAAAGGCATTAAAAAAAAAACACTTCACTTTTTAAAATTCATTTCGTTTTTTAAGTGGCTTGCTCAGTGTTCCCTTTCGAAAGGGAATTAAGCAAAGAAGCAGGAAAGAAGGGTAGCAAAAAGATAAAAGAGGACAGAAAAGAAAATCTTTCTCAAATACGTATTTATTCGTCTCAGTAAACCTGTATGTAGTGACTATTATACGCTACTTAAAGATGGGCTCACTGCAGAGGAAATAGAGAGTAAAATAAAATCCATGAAATCAAAGAGTTTATAGCAAAGAATAAAAGAAAATGAGTAAAAATAAGTATGCAAATGTCTCTAACGTAAGGCAAAATATGATAGATTTCATTGGGAGAGTTACAAAGTGCAGTGGAGGTTTAGGAGAGAAAAACATCACATCTCTCTGAGAGTCTTCTGAGGGTATATTCCTAGAAAAGACCAGAAAACTAGATTTTGAAAGATGGGTACAATTTGGGGCTACAGAAATAAAGGAAGAATGAATGACCCTGAAGCTCTTTGGCAGAATTTGTGGGGTTCCAACAGAATGAGATCTTTCTTGAAATCCAAAGGACAGGCTATTCCGTTGCCTGAAGCTGTACCATGTAGGAAGAGAAGGGAGGAGGGTAAGAGGTGAGGATCCAGGAGCCTTTGATAGAGAAGAAAAAGTCAAGAGTCACGAAGATTCTGGGTATATCTGGGCTCTGCCTGAGAAATTAAGGTAAGAAAATAAAAGAAAAATTTCTTTCCTTTGGCCCTGTCCTGAAAAAAGACAAAATCTAAAAAGTGAATACTTTTTTCCCTTTAAAAAAAAAAATCATTGATATGAGTACTGTTCCTTCCTCGTTGTGTTCAATAAGGTTTTGCCCAGCCCCTAACGGCAGACCTTGCTAGCACAGATGGGGCCTTTCAACCTAGCCTGTTTCTATTCTCTGGCTAGCACCAGACTCCAGCCAACACAAAACTCCCCTCTAATTGTAATTGAATCCACACTTTTATAGTTCATTACCTCTCTGATAGATTAGATTAGATTAGGCTGAAGCTGTGGCCAGCCCAGCCATCACCCAGGATGGAGCCCAGAGAACAGAAAAACTGAGGGCTGAGACAGAAAGAAGGCACCTGACAGAATGATCCATCTTTCCTCCCAGCCATTAAGACATTTCTCTCACTACAGCCTTCCCCAGCTCACACTCCTGCCCAACACACATCCCCTTGAGGGACGAAAGGTTGTGACTCTTTATAAAATCAGAGATTGAAAGAGAAGTATAGGCTCAAAAGATCATATAGGCACAGCCATTTTGTTTTATGAATAAGGAAACTGAAGCCCGGACAGAGAAGGAAATTCGCCAAAGTCAAGCAACATAGAACCCAGGTGTGGTGGCCGTGGAAAGGCTACTGAGAGCTTCTGCAAGACAGCCTGCTGCAGGGAGCATAGTTGACTGACAACAAACACTAGTTTTTGTCCCTCTAGATCCATCACTGGGTATGCCATGTTATCCCTGTTGTGCTCCCAGTTAATGCTGAGCACAGCACAGGTCCTACAACACGCAGGACTCCTCCAACAGACGGTTTTGGCTCAGGGACTCACCACTGACATGGCCAAAACTTTCCTAGAGCTATGCTGCAGTCTGAGTCTCTTCCTGCACAATCCTGCTTCCTTCCCCTCTCCTTTCCTAGATATCAGACCTGCATCACAGTGTGAGGGATTTCCCTTCCTTCTCATGTTCCCTCTCCTTTATCCTTCATAGGCATTTGTCCCCCAGAAATCTGTGCTTGTCTAATCATATCTTGGCATCTGCTTCTCAAAGATCCCAAATTAGAATGCTTGGACTCTGGGCTTACAGTTGAGTCATACCCTCTTCCTCACACAAATATAATTATGTATTTACTCAGTGGCTCTATCATAAGAAGTCCCCTCTATAGACTTGTTTAAGAATAATATTTGCTTCCTTTATATGTTCGTTCTTAGAGTAAAGTTCTCTAGAGAGTCATGATGGTCTTTATTTTGTTCTCCTTTCCCAGGGTAACATGTGGGACAACCTCAAGTCAGTCCTCCCTAGACACAGGTGCAAGGATGGAGATTGTTAGACTCCTTTAGCCATGGAAGTCTTAAGTTATGCAAATCACTCAGAACTCTTGTTGGGTTCTTTTCTGGGACTATTTCAGTCTGCCTGTTTCATCCCTTTAAACTCCATATTAACACGCTGTCTTCCAAAGAGCACTGCCCTGATTGCAATTATTGAAGGGATTGGGCCAGAATTTAAAGGAAGGATTATTCCTGTACAAATTCTGATTAAAATGGGCTCCCTCAACCTCAGCTGAAAAGATTAACAACTGTCCAATCTCCTACAGCCAGCAAGTCTTCGTAAATAACTCCCAATCTCTCTACTGTGAGTTTATCTGCCAAGGATTAAACTGAGAGGCTGCTCCCAAAACGTGTATTAAAATAACCACAAAATGTAACCCTCTGGTTCCTGGCAGCTGTTGAGCTCAAAGTGAGGGACCTAAAAATCTCTGTCCAGCCAAGTCTAGAGAGAGGAGAGTATGGAGTAGAATGGGGAGGAGAGTAAAAGGAGGTTGCCTAAATTAGAGGGAGTCTGGAGGGATGTGATTTGCATTTAGTTGCTGGATACAATCAGAAAGGTCGAGAGAGCTCTGTCTTCACATTGTTTCAATGGAACACGCTCCAACAAAGTGGAAAGAATAGGGAACTTGTAATCAAAAGACCTGCCTGAGTTCAAAGTCAAAGTCAGCCACTTGTCACTTATAACGCCTAGTTTTCTCATCTGAAAAGGGAAATAATACTGACCGTCTTGTCTCACACTGAGAATGAGATACGACCCATGTGTTAGGTTTTACTGTAACCTGCTTGTAGGAAAGACTACTGAAATTCACCAATATCTGTTTTTGCACTCTTACCTAGAAGAGGAAGCTGGGTGCATGGTTGCTCAGCATCCCTCACAGCTCTGGATGGCTATGGGACCCAGTTCAGGTCCTTGGTCTATAGTAACTTACAAATCACACTCTTGAAGAGCAACCTGAGCCCATCTTTTCCTCTCTCCACCCACACCCACTCCTGCCCCCACATCACTGTCCTTCCTTCTAGCTGGAATGTGACTATGATGGTGGGAGCAAGAGCCTCCATCTTAGAGATGAATAAAAGCTATACATTTAGGATGGCAGAAAAACAATATATAAGGATCCTGAGTCCTTGATAAGTGTATAGGTACCCTACCATTCCTGGTCATACTTTCTAGACTTTTTATAAGGGAGAAATAACCTTCTATCTTGCTTAAGCCACAAATACTTTGGATTTATTTGATACAGTAACTAAACTGATACCCTAACTACTATTTCACTCTACAAATTATCATTATTGTTATCATTAATATTATCCCAGTAGCTGCATATGAGCAGGAGTATCTCAAGGCCCTTCAACCTACATGGCCCTAAAGTAGGGTTCCAAGTTTTAGGCTCTAACTCAACAGCTTCCATAAAGCAGAGGACTGTTTTCATTTTAATTCTAGTTTAATCGAAAGAAAAATTTAATCGTATTATTTTGAAGTGACTCTGAATCCTAAGTACTTTCACATTAGATGAGGACTGCCAAATTCCTCCACCTTGTCCTTCATCTTAAGGTCTCCAGACTTCCTGCTGTCATAAGTGGTTGAGCTCTTTAATTCGCAAAATCCTCTCCTTTCTTCTCTCATTTGACTATATGTCTCTTTCCTCCTTCCTTGCCCTCCATGAGCAACAAGTTTTTCAACATTTTCTCCATTTTATTCTCCCCCAATATATTTTTTCATCTGTTAAATGAATAGCCTTGGTCTAAGACCCTAGGAAATATTTTTCAAGTTTACTATAACCGGAGTTCTTAGCAAAAACGCATATGCCAGAGCAGCCATGCCTACTAAATAAGAATCTGCTGATACAGCCCTGAAATCTGCATTTTAGCAAGCTCTCCTACCCTTTCCCCACACAGAAGTGCATACCAAGCAATTCTGATGCATGCTAAAATTTAAGCACCACTGAGCTCTCTGAAAGCCATCCATATAGTATTTCCTGTTTTCTGATATCTAAAATTAAAAATGGTACTGAACAATCTCAGGGGAAAATATCACAGTATTAGCACAGCAGAGAGAGAATATCAGAAAAGGAGAATATGAAGCAGAGAAGCAGGTTTGACTATCAACAAATTTCAAATTTTTTATTTCCTTGAGTCATACCTAATAACCCTCACATAAAAAATGTTCTTCCTCATTTCTAACTTTAGTGACTCCTCTGGAAAGCTAAACCTGCTCCTTTGCTGTAGCCCTTAGAGCCGACTGAGAACAACAGGTTACTCTTTGGACCTTAAAAGAGTGAAGAGCTACTTTCAGGCCAAGGCATGCAGCGAAGAGAGTGGGGATGCCTTCTGGACCTGTCCTCAGAGGCAGATGCTATTTCCTCCGGAAGGATAGCACGTTTGCTGGCAGAGGAGATCTCCCTCCAGGGCAGTGGAGGGAGGACAATAGAGCCACGTCACCACCCACCATCTGTCGTGAAAACAGACACCAGCTGACGGAGAGGGAAGCTCAAAATCCTGCTCCCGCCCCCATACCAACGTCAGCAACCTCACCGCCTGACCTCCTGAGATGGGGGCAGGAAAAGACGAGGCAGGGATTAGCCTGAGGGGCCTGTAGGGATCAAGTTCGGGGTCACCCTGCCCAGATTGCTGCAGCTCTCTCATCAGAGCCTCCGAATCATCAAATCTTCACTCTCATCTGTAAGATGAAGGGGAAAACCACGGCAGATAAGCAGAGATCAGTGTACAAAAGCCCAGAAAATCAATCTAATTTCTGTGTGGTGGGACAGTCTGCCCTGTCTCTGGACATCCAGGGCCCCAGAGGACACAGAGACACGGAAAAGCCAACCTTGGGGAACTGGCAACAGAAACAGCTTAACGCTGTAAAAGCAGCAATCAGACAAAGAGTGGAGGATGATATAAATAGAAGTCCAGAGTAAAGGTGGCTTCCTAGAGGGGGCATTCAGAGCTGCTCCAGAGGGAAAAGCCTTGGTTTTTCAGTGAGTATTTTATGCATTATTGCGTAGTGAATAGAGTCAGGCGTCCTAGATTCTGCCACGACTTAGGTATGGCCAAGGGCAAGTTCCTTCCTTGTTAAAGATCTCCGTCTCCTGTCATATAAAATCACGGGGCTGGACAGGCGGATCTGGAGGTGACTTCTCCGTTTCATGAGTGGCACAGGCAAAGGCTAAGGTAGAAGCTCCCAGAATGCAGAAAATACACTTGCGAGGTCTGAGATGGAGACACAGAGTTCCCAAATCTTAAGAAAATAGAATAATCTCAGCACCCTCCCCCCAGTGCAACAGCACAACTGTTAATTTACAAAGCACTCTCTGATCCGATTCGATTAGAACCTCACAATAGACCTGTGAAGGGGCTGGAATGGTTCCGGTTATTCTCCTCTGTCCTAAAGGATGATTAGAAGGTGAGTGACATGGCCACAGCTACAAAATGACTAAAAAAGGAGCTGTCTGGAAGCCAGCAGGATTGACACTCAGAACAGAGCAGTTCCCACTAAGTCATGGGTTATCTGAGACCGTGACCAAGGTGGCCTTGACATTCCCCTCAGTTTGACTCAAGTTTAGACAGGCTTCTTCTGACTCTATGTCTCTGAGCTCCCTTTTCTTAGAGCGTTTTCTTTAGAAAGCTTGTCATTGTACATTCTTTCTCTGCCCTTGAGATGTAAATATTTTAAAGGCCTCTTGCCTAGTTTTACATCCTTGTCTTTCTCAAGGACCTGGGAGCTGTCTCTTTGAAATGCGGTCATCAAGAAAGACAGCGCCCCTATTTCCCAGTCTCTGTAGGAAGGTAGGAGCCTAACTCGGGAGCTTTGCTTGCTCCAAGTGGCAAAACTACCTACTTTCTTAGAGATATGAGAAGCTTATTTTCACTTTTGATAACACTAATTAGCAAACAGACGGTTTATGACTTCCCTCTAATGTCTGCCTGCACTTTCCCACTAGATCACCCCAGTGTTTGAAAACACTCCCACCCTTTGTTTTAGCAGAGCTGAGTTCAGACTGAGTTCTGGCCTCTCTCCTCTATTGCAAGAGCCTTGAATAAAATCTTCCTTGTCTGATTAACTTTGTCCTGTGCAGTTTTTGCTTTGACAACCTCCTCAGCACATTGCCCTCTCCATTTCCCCTACGTTAAGTTTATAATTTGTTGTGCAAATCAAACTTATGATTGAAGTTTTTCATTCATTAAACAAATATTTATTAAACATCTACTACGTATTAGATATTGACTTAAGTCTTCACTTGGCTATTTTCCATGAAAATATAGCATTACAGTGGCCAGCTTGGTGGCTTAGTGGTTAAGTTCGCACGTTCCGCTTCGGCAGCCCGGGGTTTGCAGGTTCGGATCCCCAGCACAGACCTACACACCACTTATCAAGCCATGCTGTGGCAGCCGTCCCATATACAAAGTAGAGGAAGATGGGCACGGGTGTTAGCCCAGTGCCAATTTTCCTCAGCAAAAAAATAAATAAAAATAATGATAATAATAATAATATAATATAGTATTACATAAAGTTATGATGGGTATAATCTATGACAGATTCTTTAGAAGTTAGGCCAAGATTTTCTCCACTTAGCAATGCCTAAGAGCCCACTTAACCAACCATCTGCTGAATTCAGAAACTACATATTACTGCTTCTTTGCACCAGACTTTGTGCTAGATCCAGAGAGATACAGAAATAGGAAAAAAAGAATAATAAATCATATCTCTGTCTTTACTTTAATCCAAAGAGAGAGACTAAATGGATTACAATAACCTCTTCATTAACATCTGGCAGAATTAATTTCATTCTAAATGTGGAGGGATCCATGAACACAACAAGCTGTTCCAATCTCTGCTCACTGAGGGTTAGCTGAGTATATAGCATACATACACACACACAAAATAAAAACATTAAACTCAGTCTTGTATGGATATCAAATTGTTTGCCTCACAGAAAATTCAGAGGCTAGACTAAGATTTGAAGACAAGCTGAAGGAGTCCTGTGTATAAAATGGGCTCAGTGTGGAGGGGTAAGAGATGCCATCCTTTATCAATGACTTTGTAAATATGACCCCTCCACAGAACCTGTGGAAATGGGAGTCCCTGGGAAGCACAACGTTGATGTCCATGCAGCCACCTCCAAGTTAAAGCTGTAGTTATGATGTTTGAGCCAACAGAGCCTAAAGACAATATGAGGGGGCAACCTGCTGTTATCTCTTCCCTAATCCAGTTTCTTTGGAAGATCCAACTTCCTCCCTCCATTGGGTTTCCAGGTGACTGAGAGGAATTTAGTTTTAGGAGAATGTGAGAGGAGTATTTTACAGCTCCATTAGATTTCTGTGTACACAAAGGTCGTGTTCATCTATTAAACTTACTTCAAGTAAACACAAAAGAAGACAGAAAATGAGAACAAATATTTCCAAATACAAATGTTTTGGAGTACCAAATATTATAAGAATAGAAAAAGAAACAAACAAAATGAAACAAAACAAAGAAATAAACAGAGATCAGGAGGGTCTTAAAGAAGCACCATTGTGTAATCCACAATGAGAACACAAAGATCCCCATTATCCCCCAAACATAGACTGATGCCCTCGGTTTCTGCCTCCTAAATATAAGAGATAGAAAGAGCATGAGATTTTATAACTTTATATAAAAAATCCATTGGAAGTATCAGATTAGTTGGAAAAATGGCTAAGAATCTAGAAAAACCTATAAGGTTAGGTGAAGGTGAATGTAAGACTGTGGAAGGTATACAGCACAGGTTATTTAGGGACCAGTAAGTAGGAATATGAGTACAATTCTTCATAGGCCTCAAAAGATCATTCATTTTTCAAAAAAAGAATGAGTAAGATGAATATACACATACACACACTAGCTAAATTCCAAATTGAGTAGAAGTTCCCAGAGTGTGTACACAAGCAGAGCAGATGAGGAGGTAAATTACCCGTGGATATTGGATGGCCAATTCACAGGCATTAGTTGGCTCCACAGTTCTGGTGTACATCCTTGGAACGGCCTGGCAATAGTTCTGGAACCACAGTGATTATCAGAGGAATCAAGTCCCAGAAAAGAAACTTGATCACTGAGGAAAAGAACAGAAAACCTACATTGCTAGGAAATTGGGTGCAAAACAGAAGTATTTGAAAACTGGGAAAAGGCAAGGAATTTAGTTACAAATATTAAATCAGATTACCCCAAATAGAAAAAGTTCAGTAACCATATTGACACAATGAAAAATACAAGCAGAGTGTCTTATTGTTCTTGACTGCAATCAGATCTGATCCCAGAGTCTAGGGAGTGGGGATCCTGTGATTGGGTATTAGGTAAACAAAGGTGCTTAAGGTAGAGAGGCAGGGAACCAGGCAGGACTTAACATGAATTAGAAGTGAAGGGATTTCGTTCTAAACGCAGCCCCGACCTTGACTGTGTGATGTTTACCCCTTTCTTTGGGTCTCTAAGCTGATAAGTCCCCTTCCTGCTCTGATACAACATTGCATCAAAAGTTTGCAAGGGCTGTTATCAACAAACAGCCTAGGACTGAGATGACCTAGAGACAGTCTTGTTCAATTCTCTCTTATCCTTAGGCAGAAAGCCTTAAGAAGAATATACATTATCTAATCTAAACTCAAGAAAAGATGAGAAACTCAGGAGCAGGGTGACAAAGCTTTATTAGCCAGTTGAACTCAATCAGAGAGGGCTGTTGTGCCTAATACAGAAGTCCTCAATTTTGCAGGTCCCACTTCAAAGGACTGACCTTCTTTGGAAGGTAATTACCCAAAGACCCGTCTCCCAGAGAAAACTGATTTTAATTCATATAAAAGAAAGAACTGGAAAACAAAAATGCATTGAGCTAATGCTATTATTAATCATCAGAATAAACTCGGAAAAATTATGTCCCCTTTCTGGGTTTTGGCTCCATCATCTGTAAAATAAAGGAGTTTATAATTAGTCTCTAAGACTCCAATAGAATCAGGAGAAATTCTCCTTTATTTTGCTCACCACACTGTTAAGTCATAGCAACAAGAGGTCACCAACTATCTGTTATGTGCATTAGTTTATTTAATCATCATAATAGCCTTTTGAGGGAGGTACTATTATTATACCTATTCTACAGATGAGAAAATTGAGTCCCAGAATTGTTAAATAAATTACTTAAGGTCAGGAAAAAAGACAGTAAAGGACAGATTTAGGATTCAAACCAGGAGTTCTAATGCCAGATCCCATGACAGTGCTCCAAAGTTGATCTCACAGAAATGACCACCCCCTTCCCCCTAATTTTCTGATTTTACTAGATTTCTGCCTGTATACAATTCATTGGCAGAAACATTCACAATAACGAGTTTATGACTGCCTAGTTTGACATTTGTAGCATAAAGTGTGAGTTGTGGCTTCACGATAACAGTAGTCACACCTGATCTCACCTCCTCTTGTGTCCTGTCAGTCTTATGTCCTGTGTGGTACTTTCTGTTTGTCAGAGGCCTTCGCTTACCTACTTTCTCATTTTATCCTACTCCTTGCCATGAAATGCACACACACACACACACACACACACACACACGTATTTTTTTAAGGAAAATTAATTTTCTAGAAGAAAAGCATGTTGGAATTACTGAATTAAAATATCCCAGTCAAAGTATGAGAACAAAAGAGCCAAGGTAAATTGAGAGAAGACACCTGGCTTACAGGATCCCATTAGTAACTGTAGTGCATCCTCCCTGCTGCCCTTGCCTTTCACTTTGCTGCCCACAGATACTCTGGCTCAACAGTGCCCGCATGGGAAGAGTCCTGGAACTTTCATTCTAGACCCAGCTCTCCCACTCATAAGGTCTACAACATTTGACAAATAACCTAATCTTTCTGTGCTTTTTCTTCACCCCTAAGGTATCCCCTGATCCTAAACAATATATTCCCCCATGGGAAAATCCATGATGGAGTGAGAGGTGGGGTATCATTGCCTGGAGGAAATTATTGTCATATTAGAACTGAGAGGCAGTGGCTGTCCATAGAAGGGTAGAGATCTGGGATTGAGACCTTAGGCATGGCCAAGGGTAACTGAGACCAGATTAAGATTAAGATCGGGTCAGAGAGTCCAGACTCTCCAGTCAATATTGAATCAGCAATCCTAAACAAGGTAAACTGACAGAAGTTAGGGGGAAATAATGACTGACAGTCAGTAAGGGGGAGAGAAGAGGGAAGATTGGCTAAAAGTATACATAAGACAAAATGAACCCCCAAAAAACAAACAAAAGGAACCTTGAAACCATCACTAGAAATAGAGAAGAAATGCAAATTTTCCTCAAATACCAGACCGTTATGTGTAGACTGCTTCTCTTCTGGTTTAACACACACACACACACACACACACAAGTTATCTGCAACGGGCATTGGATTAAAAGAAATTTTTCTTTTTACATTACACATTTGTATATTTGAGTTGTCTACAATAAAGTATAATATCCTAGACCCTAGAATGCCGTACAGTTGTAAAGAAAATTTTTAAATGATCTCAAATCCTTATAGTGCCAATGAGAAAACAAATAATAAAGCGTGAACTGATATTCAAATAACATCAGTGATTCAATCAAGATTATAGACCTCGTATGTATCAGAACCAGTATTTAATTCTAAGGGTATAAATGTCAATTCCACTTCTCTAGGTTTATAAAGAAACAATACGACAATAAGAATCCTTTGAAAAAATCTCAACTGAAAAGAAACATGGATACATGACATTTGGAAAAAGATGTGTGTAGTCAAGCTTGTTCACAAAGGAATAGTATGGCTGTAAATATGGATCAGAAAGGAGGGGGCTGAGAATGAGCTAAGGTTTATGAAGGAATACGAATAAGGAAGGGTAAGCTGCAGGTTGGTGCAGATGTAGTAATGTTAACAAGTATCACAGAGAAGGCCGAACTCCACTCCTGACTGCTCCACCAAGGACTGAGGTCTGGAAAATATAGAAAAATAAAAATTTTGAAGGTGAAATTAAAGCTTATAATCAGAGAAAAGAGAACATTGAGTTGGGTTAGATAAGCCCAAACCACCAGACCCGGATGAGCTACACATCATAGTGCCTAATAAAGTTAAAAATCTGATCTGTTCTTCATAATATTTAAGGAACTTTGGGGATGAGAAGATGTTAAGCACAATTTTCGTAAGAAGAAAAAATTTCTGAAATCAATAGCTAGTGAGCTTGACTTTATTCTACAATATTGTTGAAAAACGGATGGCACAGCTCACAGCTCCCTCATTCTCTTACTGTCTTATCCAATGTTTCTCAGAGCAACTGCTGAAGAAACGAGTTGTGTTTGGACTTAAGTCTACAATAACCACTTTTTGTTTTGCTTCAAAGAGAATAAAATACAGCTAGATCTCAGAGGACATTTTTCTCCTAACAGAAAATCTACATAATTTAAATAGCAATAGGTCAATTCAACAGTTTATTAAAATTTACATGTAAATTCCCAAGTGAAAAAATAATCCTATGGATAAAATGAACAACTTACTACGTTTTATAAACTACAAGGTCTTTACAGGCTTTGGTTGAAGGTTCCATGGGCAGACTTTGGTGCTGGCCTAACCAGTTGTCATTCCCATTTAGCTTTGTCCCCATCATGTGAGGCTGCCTCAGGGGACACAGAGCAAAAAATACAAGGGACTAGTCTCTCTCCCAGCTGGGGGTGGGCAGATCATCCAAGTTCAGCCAGTAAAACATAAAAGGAATTCTGCTAGGTAGATTCCTAGATTTTTATTTTTTATTTTTTTTTTTTTACTGATTAAAAGAAAATAGAGACACACAAGAAGAGCACTGTTCCCCACCCGTGCCCCCTTTCCTTCCAGATTTTGGGTGGGATTGTGGAGGACATAGTGCTTAGACCTATGCCAGCCATCTTGTGATCATCCTTGCAACAGAGATTTGATGAAGACCTACCACGTGTCAGACGTTTTGATTATTGGGGATTAGAGAAGAAGGAGTAGGCATGAGAGGGGATTACGGTTCATTATTATCAGGAAACTGGTAATTATTCATGTATGCCTAAAGCCGGCAGCATTCAGTATATGGCCGAACATAAAAATAAAGAGCAAAGTTTGACATGTGCTTCTGCGGAAAAAACAAAAATCACACTTGGTGGATCAGGAATTTTAGGATCCATCTGAAGGATAGAATCTCTCCTTGCTAAAGCAGTGAGGGAAGGAGGATTTATATGGGCTTTGAGAGGGCAGATGCGGCCTGTAGCCCTTTCATAAGAAACTTGCTTTTCTCTTCCTTATCTAAATGCTTCCTTGTAAGTTTCTTGCTTATTTTTTCCAAAAAAAAATGTGGATAGGAAGTAGTTTGTCATGTATAATAATCTCTATAAAAGCTCTGCAAAGCAACTCAATAACAAAGTTTCCCAGAGAGCAGTACGGCCCACTGGCATGGTATTATTGCCATGTTCTCTCCCTTCACCTGGGCCAGAGAAGATAGCCACCTCTCTCCTTTCCCAGTACCGTTTTCTTACCTACAGCACCTCAGCTCAGGATCTGGGGATCAGAACCCAGTCTGCTGAATTTGCACTCAGCTTACTATGTATTAACTTTGGGAGACTGGATGCTTCAGTGTAAATTTTAGAAATCATTCATAACAGATTATAATTCATAAAATTTAGGGGTTTTCTGTCACTCCTCGAGGTTGAAATTCACCCTAAAATGATATTGGCAATTGGTAACAGAATGAGCTTCCAGGTATTTCTTCTGCCCCACGACTCTGTGACACATGTAGAAGGAGGAGATTCTTTAAACTGGAGATCATTCCCAGGAATAGGGATGTAATACCATGATGCCAGGATCCAGATTCAATAAAATAGAATTGGAAAAGTGTGCTCTCAGGTGAAGGAGGTGGATCCTAGATTGAGACCAGCCCATATTGGCAGCAAGAGGATATGCATAGACAGAAGCAGAGCAAGGAACCAGTTTAGAAACTGGGAACATTGACAAGGGAGCATTTGTTGAAGTTCTTCAGAGTGCTCTTCCCATGGCCTATGAGAACACTCATTTCTAGTGGATAATTCCCATTTTTTTCTTTAATGTTATCTTTATCTTAATTTACCTAAGTCTTTAGGAGGTGGCTTTAGGTGGAATGTAAGTGAGAGTAGAGGAAAATGTAGTCTGTGACTCATTTACATAGTCTCTGATGTCAGTCTGGAGGAACAGCATCAGGTAGTGTCCACAGTCCTGCCATGAAATGAGAGATGCCCCACGGCAGGACTGGGATGAGCTGGGAAGAGAACATAATCCTGAGGAATAATTGCTAAGAGGATGATTATAGAGGGATATGAGGTAATCCCCTCTACCTTCATTTCCTATATTGTCCTAGAAAAAGGAGGCCTTTTAGAGGGAAGAAAAAACTGACACTAGTGATGCTATTGGTTTGATCAGCTCATATGCTAAACTCTGCTATTAGGGAAGAAAAGAGCTAGACATGTGCCAGATGAATCATGTGCCAGAGAGTACTCGGCGCTGAGTGGGAGGTCTCACTGCTTGTATCCATTGCCTATCTTTCAGAGCTGTTATGAGAACAAAATAAACAGAAAAAAATGATTATTGCATCAAATAAATAGAAAAAGAGAACATATTGCATCAATGAAAAATGTTTTAGAGTGGAACTAAAAGTTAACTCTGTAATTTATTCATTCATTCGACAAATATTCATTGAATATTCATTCAACAAATATTCAAATATTCACCTAAAATGTGCCAAATACTATGACTACGGCTTGTAATACCAGACACTGTTGTTAGTTGTTGCTACATACTAATTGACATGGATAATTAGAAGCCTTCTCTTGCATGCTAGAGGTCAAAATACAACACTAATATTATTGATACAGGCGAGCAGTTTGTTTGGAAGCAAAGGGCAGCTGGAAACAGTACTACAATCTTTTCTTTGAACCTCAGCCATTGTCCCTGATCCAATTAGCTGTCCATCTCAGAACAAGGATCATCTTTGGCTGCCTAGAAGAGCAGTGGTGATCCCGTCCTCCCCCTCCATCCAGATGGAGATAGTGATCCCTCCTCCGGAGAGGGGTCTTAAGATCAAGATATCTGAAGTCTGACAGCTAGGAAGTTGTTTCTTGACCCTGACTTCGATCCTTCTCCTGTAATCGAAGGTCTTCCCTTCTGACGTTGTCCTCCATGGAGATGCAGCACCATGAGCCACTCTCCTCTAATAAACCTTCAGAAACGGGAAGCCTATTGTAAGGCTCCTTCCCCTGAGCAGACAATTTTCTGGGTCTCTATAATCTTTATTCATCACTCTCTTTTTAATTTTTTTAAATAAACTTTTAATTTAAGAGCAGTTTATATCTGCAGAAAACTTGTAAAGATAGTATAGAAAGTTCCTATATATCCCAAACCCAGCTTCCTCTTATATTAATATCTTATATTAGCATGGTACATGTGTTACAATTAAAGAACCACTATTAATCACTATTATTAATTAAAGTCCACACTTTATTTAGATATCCTGAGTTTTTACCTATTATCCCTTTTTTCTTCCAGAATCCCATCCGGATTCCATGTTATATTTAGTCATCATGTCTCCTTTAAGCTCCTCTTGGCTGTGACAATTTCTCACACATTCCTTGTTTTTGATCACCTCAACAGTTTTGCAGAGTACTGGTCAGGTATTTTGTAGAATGTCCCTCAACTGGGATTTCTTATGTTTGTCTCTTGTTTAATTGGGGTTATATTTTTTTTTGTAGGAACATCCCAGTGACAAAGTGTTGTTTTCACCACATCACATCAAGGAGAGGTTGATAGAATGACATTTTTTTTCATGCTTTCTACAATGAGTTCTTTGAAAGGAAGTCACTATGCACAGTCCACAATTAAGGAGTGAGGAGTTTGCTCTACCTCCTTGAGGGCAGAGTATCTACATAATTATTTAGAATTCTTCTACACAGGATATTTGTCTGTCTGGATGTAGGTACTCAAGCATTTATTTATTTCAGTATGGAATCATGGGTTTTTATTTTATACCTTGCACCGCTTCCCCTGTTTATCCATTTCCTTAAAACCAAGAGCACTGATCTGCTGTTCTGCAGGGATAGCCTCAGTGAGAAGGACAGAGGTGGATGGGAGAAGGTAAGGCCAATGGAATGGATGGCAAGTTAGCTAAATCTGCTCACTTCTACACTATCCTTTAACAAGAGAGAATCCATTTGTCTTTCTCCTAAACTTACTTTTAACAAAAAAAATCGGTAGCAAAAGTTTAAATATCACTTATTAGGGTTTATTTTCAGTGGGTGTCATCTAATGGAATGCCTTCTAAATAAAGCAGAAAATGACTTGCCCAAGTCTAGCTAAATCGTAGAGTTGGAGCTTGGTGATCTTCATTCTAGTCCTCATGGCAAGAGGATGCCTTTGTGCTTTTTCCTCCATGGAAACAGCTTAGAAAGATAAAATTCAATCCAGATCATATTGGTAGACTCCTACAGACTTGTGCTCCAAGTTAGTCTTAATACTACCTTGCATTCCTATAAAAACTGCACAATTATTATTGGACTAGTCTTCTTTGGTATAGAAAAACAGAAATTCATTGCCCCCCTCCTCTATTCTCCAAAAATGGAAACTGAGGCATAGGAAAATAATGTGCATACAACTAATGTCACCAATTGTTAATAATAGAATTTTTAAAATTTGGAAAGCCATGTCAGGGTAATTACATATATACAGATCTGACTCATTTTAAGAAAGCCTCCATGTATAATCATTCTTTTAAAAAAGGAAAAAAGAGGAAAATAAGGAGGGTTTGCTTTTGAAGAGTCTGCATTTTTAAAATTTTCCAATACAGTAGTCATTCAAGTGATAAATTAACTGCCACTTTAAAAAATATAACTTGCTTTACAAAACTACATTTATCTACGATACACTGGTACAGGAATGAGAAGTATCTGAGAGGAGAGCCATACTTTGAGACCGAAGGCAGATGTGAGGCACTGGCGGGAGAGCAGCTCCTAGCTGCGAATAGAAATATATTTCCTCTGCCTAGAATCACTAGCTTGCAGCTAGTATCTATCTTTACGAAAACTATTCTCTTCCCCCAGGGACTCAGCTTGTCTCTTTCTAAGCTCTGGGGCTCATGAATTGGTCAGGACCCTGTGGTGATGGAAAGGGCCAAGGAGAAAGATGACTGTCTCCAGCCAAGACTGAAAGTTTAAAGTTAATCCTGACTAACGATCTTAATCACACATATTAGTGTCTTGAGAAGGCTTGGAGTGAATAGCTTATAAACCAGACCTATTTCAGGGATTAAATCCATTTTAGTGAATTTCACCTTTGCCAAATAAAAAGGCCTATGGACTTCAGAAGGCAGGGCGTAAAGGGTAAGATGAAGGTAGGACAAAATAAAGTGCATAAACTTTCCATTTAATAGAAAAGTTCTTTCTCTTTCTCTAAGTATGGGGGTCACTTATTACTTGGAATTGGTATTGGTGTAATTGGAGGCGAGGATAAGACATGGTTGTGAAGAGTTTAAATAAGGAAGTGAAGGAATATAAAAATTGATCTTTCTGTACATGCCTCTAACTTTTTAGATCTCTATTTAATCCAACCTCATATAAATAGGGATTTCCTTTTCCCTTCTCAGAATTCAGGAAGAAGATAAACAGTTTTCCCCCTTACAACTGGGAAAATTCTTCCTAATATCTAAACTTCTCTATTCTCCCATTCAGCCTGTGTCCCTCACATCTGTGTTATCATCAGACCTTAACATTTCCACTAATAAAATTTAATTAAATACTTAATGAACTTTAGTAGAAAGATCATGTATGTAAAACCACAAACATCAAGGCTTGGCTTTGCCGCCTGTTGGCTGTGTGACTCTGGGCAAATAATAAGTGCAGAGTCTCAGTTTCCTAATCTGTAAAATGGGGGTGATAACACCCCTGCAAGGGGTTGTTGTGAGGATCAAACTAGATGAAATTATGAGGGTAAACTTCCCTGGCACAGAGTTGGCGTACAGTATTTGGTTCCTGTGTGTCAAGCACTGCACTAGGTTTGTTGTGTGCTACTCCACAGACCACCATCTACAATGAAGGAACAGTGGGATGCATGCTATGGCAGAGGAACATCAAGGTACTGAAGGACCACAAAAGGGAAAGGGGATGCTGGAATTGAGAGAGGCTATCTTGTAGAGGGAGCACTGAGTATAGCTTTGAATGACTGGATCAACATTTGAAGGTATCAGATGATGTGATAGTGAGAGTTTTGTAGAGGGAGGTAATCAAAAAAGTTCAGAGCTGGAATTTGGTATTTAGGGATGCTTTTAGCTAATAACCCAGAGGCTAATAACACATAGGAGGTCTGCTGAGAAGAGATATGCACAGGAGCACAAATAGCCCAGAGCAGAGAACTGAACTTTTTCAGAGAAAAGATCAAACTATTTTCTCTGCTTAAGCCTGTACCCAGCCATGCCGATCATAGAGGCCCTAACAGCCCCAGAGAAAGGGGGTTGGAGCCTGTGGGAGGGGGCAGAGGACCTACAGAAGAAGGTGGGGGGTGGTATCAGGCGGGCTGTTGAGTACTCCAGCACCTGCCAGTGATGCCCTGGGGACGCCAGGTCTGCCCTGCTGGGGCCCAGCTGCCACCCGGGCCCTCCTGACGTCTAACAATGGGCGGTTGAGAGGTCAGGAGGGAATAGGGCAGGCATGACAATAAGATTCCGATGCTATAGAAAGAGGAACAATTGGGACAGAGGGAGAGAGAAATCAAGTGTTTTAGGACTGTGCAAGATTTGGGGGGTTGGGGCAAATGTGAGGATAAAATTAGAGCGACTGGAGTTTTATGGGGGTGTCAGGGAATGAGGAGGAGAGAGTCTGTCCTTGATTATTCCGTTCAGAACAGAAAAGGTCAACTTGGCCAGAGAATAGTCTCCCTTGTTCCTGACCTTGGGTTGGTCTGCCAGTAACACTGATCTGCTCCGCCACACGAGTCTGATCTTGTCTCTAGCTCAGTCATTTATTCTTCTGCCCATTCAATGAATATTTATTAAATTCTTGCCATATATCAAGCTCTTTACAATGTACCAGGGATAGTGATCTGTAATTTATCTCCCTACTGTTGATGAGCTAACAGTCTTCAGGGGAGACAGATTTAGGAACAGAGTAGTATAGCACAATGAGCTAAATGCTCTGGTCAAGGTGGAAGTAAATGCATTGTGGGTATGAGCAAAGGAGTTATTAGCTCACAGAGTAGGGGAACCTCACCTGGCCTGGGAGATGTGTATGTTGGAAGCAGGATCAAAAAAGCTTCCCAGGACAAGTGACATTTGAGCTACATCTTGAAATCTAAGTTGGAGTTTGACAGGCAAAAGAGCAAGGGAAGGCAAGGGAGCTGGAAGGTCACTGCGGGGAGAAAGAAGCTAGCAATCAACTAGGAAAATGCTTCTCCAATAAGGCCTTGGGGTTTCCAGAGGCTTAGGCTGATGCCAAGGGTAAGTTATTCAGGTGATTGCAAGGCTCAAAATAAAATTCTAGTTTGAGAACAATCTGGAGAGCTGTTACTCCCCTTGTGTTTGCAGAAAATAGCATCTCCCTGGTCTCTGATCTGCCTCTGAGTCTTCCTTGTGTGCAGAGGTGCACCATGGATCCAGCTAGAGGACTTCCTGAGTGATATATTTAGAAGAAAATAGTGTTCCTTTGTCTCCATTCATATCTGCTGACAAGACAATAGAAGCCCAGTGCAGCGAAAGTGACTTAGATCAGGCCTTTAGAGAAAACCAGTTAAAACCTTAAGTACACTGAAAAGGTGCCCCACCCCCAATTTAGACGTAAGGGATGGGGGAGATGTTACGTGGGCGAAGAGAAACTTGGTGGGGTACGACTGATTGTGAAGAAAGAACACTGTGCTGCTGGAATGGGAGGAGCTGGAAGATATATCTTCTGTGACCGCATCCCTTTTCCTCTGACGCCTACACCTGGTACTTTCCTTAGACGCCGTCTAGAGTCCAGAGACGGATATTGCTTTCTTCTCAAAGGAAGAGTCTAAGTTCCTGACCATGACTGCCTAGAGGCCTCTGTTGTGATGGATTCTGAGGAATGTCCAGGCTCAGTAGGAGAGAAATTCGTGCTTGATTATTGACGTCCGAATGGGCAGACATGGAGGAAATGGTGAAAATCGCTTCACATACTTTCCATCCCTGTGTGCAAGCCCATGATTTTAGATGGAAAAAAAATTAATAACAAATACATAGAGATCTATCTCTTTAAAGAGACGGTATAAAGCTGTGCTATCCATTGATAGCACACCTAACCATAGGAGGCTATTTAAATTTAAATTAATTATAATTAAATAAAATTAAAAATCTGGTTCCTCAGTTGCACTAGCCACATTTAACTGCTAGATATTATGGAACATTTCTGTCACTGCAGACAGTTCTGTTGGACAGTGCTGGTGGAGAGTGATGGATAAAAAATACAGGCTCAGGTACCACACTGCCCAGGTTAAATCTCAGATCTGTCACTTGCTTGTTATGTGACCCGCTAGAGCTCTTTTACCCCTCTGTGCCTCGGATTGCAATCTGTAAAATGCAGACAATACTAGCACTGACTTCATAGTATTGTAGCAAGAATTACATTATTTCACGTACGTAAAAAATGAAGAGCGTTGCCTGGCATCTGGTTAACACCCAGTCAGTGTTAGCTGTTATGACTATTATCTGTGCGTGTTTATGCGGCAGCCTAAGGGCAGAAATGGCTAGGAAGGTCTTGACCCTCCCATCTAGCTCTCTCTACCATCCATCAGCCTGCTCTCAATACTGAGCCTCATTTCACATTCAAAACACCCTCTCCTCGCCACCCGACACGTCTCCCTCCTTGCCCAGGCCCTTATTTCTGTGCAGTGGAATCTCCCGTCCTGGGAACCTGGGGCATTGCAGCATTCTTGTCTCTCCCTCCCCTTTGCTTTGCCTGCTGCCCACTTTCCCTGGGAATCCAGGCTTCTGAGGACAGCTGCAGCTGCTCTCCCTGCTTGCAGCTGCTGCTCAAAAACAGGGCAGCATGGTTCAGCGGTGCTACCTCTCAGGACTGATTTTTTTTTTATTTATCCTTGAAAATCTTGTTGGACTGTGCCAACTGTGGGCACAGTGTCAGCTGCCCCCTGTCTGTCCCTGATGCTTCTGCTTAGGGACCCTTTGTACTCAGACTCCAGCTGAGTCACACAATCCAGACTGCAGCCCTGTAATTCCTTCTGATGGTTTTAGTCATTATCCAGTACTACTTACACCCTCAGCAGTCCCCTATCCTCATTTCCCTGCCTCTGTCTTAGTCTCTCTTTCCACTAGCCCGATGTGATGGAGATCTCACCTGCACAGGAGGGAATGATGTTGATGATGATGATGACAAAGACTGCCAATTATTGAACACTAATAATGTGCCAGCTCTCATGATACATGTGTTATATATTATATTTAATGTCACAAAAATCCTGCAAGATATTATTATCATCATTTTGCAGATAAAGATTTTGAAGTTCTAGGGCCAGGCCTCGTGGCTTAGCGGTTAAGTGCGCGCGCTCCGCTACTGGCGGCCCGGGTTCGGATCCGGACGCGCACCGACGCACCGCTTCTCCGGCCATGCTGAGGCCACATCCCACATACAGCAACTAGAAGGATGTGCAACTATGACATACAACTATCTACTAGGGCTTCGGAGAAAAAAAAAAAGAAAAAAAGGAGGAGAGTTGGCAATAGATGTTAGCTCAGAGCCGGTCTTCCTCAGCAAAAAGAGGAGGATTAGCATGGATGTTAGCTCAGGGCTGATCTTCCTCACAAAAAAAAAAAAAAAAGATTTTGAAGTTCTAGGATTTTATGAAACTTGCCTAAAGTCAATGATAGTATGTGACAAACCTAGCATTCACATAGATTTTGTTGGACTCACAAGCCCAAAACAAATCGTAAGGCCACAATGGCTGTGTGACTCGGAGAAATTTATTCACCCACATCATCAGTAAGCAATTTTTTGTTTGCTGTACCTATCTTTAAAGAAGATATACCCAGTAACCAAATGGAAACCTCCATGTTTAAGACTTCCAGTGAATGGGAAGACTTGGGAAACCTCTGGTCTTTGTTCTTCTCCAAAATGGGTTATGGTGGTGATATTTCTGTTGCTCTGAAGACAGAAACCTGGGACCATACTCAAGGAGGCTTGGTGGAGAGCATGGGGGTGCCCAGCGTTTTGTGCAGCAAGAAACAAGATGCCTGGCTCATACCTGAGACACAACAGAGGCAGTAGCTACATATTTCCTGATGTGGACTTCACCTCCCCACCCCCACCCCCAGCCATGGAGCCCCCGTGCCCTCTGGGACAATGTCTAAAAACACTTGTGATGTCCCACTTGAAGCAGTTGCACCCACACTCTCGTATCTCACCTTTATTCTGTTCTTCTTTTAGACTTCCTCTCTGGCTTCCTGCTCTCTCCTGCCCTCTCTCTCGGTCTCACTCAGCCTTTATGTTGGCTTATCTTTGTTTCTCTGGTTTTGTTTGTTTCTAAAGCCCCACTTCTTCACCAGTTTTTATTTGTCTCTGTATTTTACTCCATCTTATTTCAACTGGTCTCTCTGGCTTTGCCTAAATAAATGTTTTTTATTACTTTTTTTTCCCTGAGGAAGATTCTCCCTGAGTTAACATCCACTGCCAATCTTCCTCATTTTTTGCTTAAGGAAGACTAGCCCTGGGCTAACATCTGTGCCAGTCTTCCTCTATTTTGTATGTGGGTCACCACCACAGCATTGCTGATGAGAGGTGTAGGTCCACACCTGGAATGCAAACCCACGAACCCAGGCCACCAAAGCGGAACGTGCCAAATTTAACACTATGGGGCTGGCTCCCTAAATAAATTTTTATAGTCAAATTTTTGTTATGTTCAATAGCATAGTGGACATTGTGTAGACAAAATTCACGAAATGTTTGCAGTCTTTTTCATTCACAGGTATATTGCTGCAAAAAATCACTCTGACCAAAAGACAACCCTAGATGAGAATCATCATCACTCTCTTCTTATGAGTTGCATAGACTTGGACATTATCTGAATGTCTTTGTGATCATCTGTAAAACAGAAAAAAAAAAAACAATTTTCTCCCAAAGTTATATGAGTTTATGGGAATGTAAAGTTAACATCACAATTCCCAGCAAACGTTTAAGTGCCCCTCAAAAAAAAAGTTTGCTTTATCTCCTCCTTGCTATGTGGAAAGGACTGTACCACGAGCTGTTAATATACCAGGTGGATAAAAGAGCCTCTTTTCTCAAGGAGCTCATAAACTAGCAGAGGAGACATAGGTGGAAATAGTAACTTTGCTTCTAGGATCAATTATGATGACCCCCTAAACTGCAAAAGAAGGAGGCAATAATTAAATAAATATAAAGAAGGAGGCAAGAATTAAATTAAATAAATATAAATAAATAAATATGAAATAAAGGAGGAGGTAATCACATTATAATATTGTTATTTTTATAGTAGGTGAGGCTTTATCAAGGAGGAATGTTGGCTAGGCTTAGAATGATAAATACAGTTTCAGCAAGTGAAGATGGAGGAGAGAGCACTCGAGGGGGAGGCACTGCCGGGAGCAAATCTAACGGAGCAGTTTCACTTCATGTTGAGTAGAGAAGCAGTAACCCAGAGAGGCAACGTGAATGTGTAGACATGGTGGCAAAGACAGGTGGGGGGAGTGGATAGGGGCTTCTGATGAAAGTGAGGAGAGAATTAGAAATATACACCAATACCAGTTGTGGTGGACGGGGATTAAACATTAGGCTGGGAAGTTTGAACTTCATTCTGTAGTCGTTGGAGAAACAATGCAGGTTTTTGACTAAAAAAATCACATAGTCATGGATTTACATTAGGACAGTCAATCAGGATGGATTTGTGGAAGGAAGGAGACATTGGGTGCAAAAAGTTTGGAAGTTTGAAAGAACACCATTGCATGAGTCCCGACAAACAAATATTGAGGACCTGAACCAGAGCGGTGGCAATGAGGGTGAAAATGCGTGCATGAAGAGTAAGAAATAAGGCGAGGTAGTATGGTAAGTTCATGCATGTGCTGTCTTGATCTCTGTAACTCTGACTCTATGTCACCCTCTCTATATGGGCCTTCCCGGAGCTCTGAGTTTCCCGGATTCTGTTTCTCTCAGTATCTGTCTGTGACTTTCTCTTCCTTGTGGAAACCCACACTGTGGGTCAGTGCCCTTTCTCAGATTATTTGCCAGCAGCTAAGGGAAGGTCTAGGTCCCTTCAACCAGAGCTTCTGTTCAGGAGAGAAAACAGCTTGCCTGGGAGCTGCTTGGAGACTTCACAATCTCCTTTCAAGCCCGGCCCATTAACCAAACTTCTCTCAGGCTTGTCTCCTTTGCTTCTCCAGTACTAAACAGTGCTGAGTCCCCCTGGTCCTCCATCTGTCTGCATGTGTCCTAGATCTCCCAGGGTGGGGATTAGGTAATTGTGCCATTCCCAACAGCACCCCCAGGGGTCTGGCAGCAGGGAAGCTGCCGGCTGGCATCAGTGGGCTGATCAGGAGCCAGGGGAGCGTCTGCTCCAGGAGTCCCTGAGCAGCTTGCGGCTGTGCCTGGCCCTCTGTGGGGAAGCCACGTGCCTGCCTGCCCTGGATCTGCCTCAGCTCAGAGGCCAGCTCTCAGAGGAGGAGACAGCACAGGCTCGGACCAAGGAAGAGCACTGACCATAATCGGGCTGTCCCTCCGGGCCCAGCCCAATGGGAAAACTAGGCCCTCCCCCACTTCCTTCCTGCCTCTCTGCCTCCACCTCTTCTCTACAGTGCCTAACCTTCTAGCTCTGTTATTAACACTAAGTTCACGAAGGAAAGAACTCAGGCTATAGACTTGCCAAAAATTAAATGATCAAGGAGTATTTCCACTTGACTTTAGAGTACACTCAAATACCATATAAATATATGTGTGTGTGTGTGTGTGTGTACGTGCATGTGTGTGTTCAATATGTACCAACACGTGTGTTTAAATATATATACCTTCAAATATATATACATACACATACAAGCACACATATATATACATATGTATCTCTTGATATATGTTTGTTTAAATATAGATACATCAATATATGTGTACACACACACACTCCAAAAATTATCAGGAAAGTATCAGTTGGCATGGAGAAAGAAGCTTCACATGAAATATTTTTCATGAATAATCCAAAACATAGATTATTCACATGGATAGCTGAGAACATGCTGTATTTGCAGTCAAGTAAACAATATAGTCAACATCTTCCTATTCTTTCCCACTTAGGGGCGAAAAAGGGCAATTGGACATTTCTAGGAATAAGACAATTTCTCAATGTGGTCTTTGATAAGTTTATTTTAGCTCAATGTAGATTATTGGCCTTTTGGTTGCCAAACATGTGGCAGTAACTGTCTCTAGAGAATAAGTTCATCGCCTAGAAAATTGCCTTCTAAATTGATAACAAATTGAAAGCATCCCAGTTCCTTAAGGGAAGTGACTAGTAATTGTAAAACCATGCAAAGCACCTCAATACCATCTTGACTTTAATGTTTCGTAGCCCTTTTTCTGTGTGTGTGTGTGAGGAAGATCAGCCCTGAGCTAACATCCATGCTGATCCTCCTCTTTTTGCTGAGGAAGACCAGCCCTGAGCTAACATCTATTGCCAATTGTCCTCCTTTTTTTTCCCTTTTTCTCCCCAAAGCCCCAGTAGAGAGTTGTATGTCATAGTTGCACATCCTTCTAGTTCCTGTATGTGGGACGTGGCCTCAGCATGGCCGGAGATAACCGCTAAGCCATGGGGCCAGCCCCCTGTAGCCCATTTTTGCTTCACGTATTAGCTTTTACTCAGTCATCCTTTACTCATTTTTTTCCAGAATATGTGTATCTGTCAGAGTAAATGGACATTGGCTGCTCATGGAACTATGAAAATATTAAGATGAGAGAAAGTTCAGCTGTCTAATGGCACAATCAGCTCTTTTTATAGATAAGAAAACAGAAGCTCAGAGAGTTTACGTCACTTGCCATGTTCTCATCTTTATTTATGCATTTCTACATAAATTTCTACAGTATCTAGAATCTCCTTCAATGGCTTATTTTGAAGACTGACTCAATATTGAGAACTTAACTTGGTGACTTAGACCAGGTGTGGATGCCCAATAACAGCAAATTTCCTCTTCCTTTCCTTGAATCTTTAGCTATTGTTTTCTAAAATTTTCTTCAGTTCTCATTTAGTAAGTTAATCTATTTACTTACATATGTATAAGACATTGACGAAACATTTTATTTTCGTGTGTATTATGACAGCCATGATGGGATTCCTTTGATTTTTATGATCAACTACCTCACTGGTTACTATGCATGCACACCTAACATTGGCCACAATTTTCTTTGCTTGATTTAATATTTGTAGTAACTAATTTTAGCAAAGGAACTGAGGCTTTGAGGGGTTATTTAATTTAACCAACGTTATTCAACCAGCAAGTTATCGAGAATTGTCATAATAATCCATTAACCTCATCCCCGAAAATGTGTTTTACTTAACCACAAGTAAAGCAGAACTGTACTTATCGAAAACAAGCAAACAAATGGACAAAATAATGTTGTAATCAGATAACCTCTGACAACTTCTAGCTAATTGCTTGACCTAATCAGTCATGTCTCTGAGCATTAGTTTCCTCCTCTGTCAAGCGGTATCTCTAATACTTGAACTACTTGCCTCACATTGCTGTCAATGTTGAATGACAACTGTGTAAAAATGCTGTATTAATTTATACTCTGCCAAACTATAAACCTACAAAGCATGGTCATATATTCATTTCTGGATTTGCAGCACTTGGCGTAGTGCCTGGTCCATAGGAAATGCTCAATAACTATTTGTAAAATTGAATTGAAATGAAGTATATAGTACTATGTATTTGTGAGGTAATCGTATTATTTTTGTACATAGTCTTAGGCCAAGTGACAGCAAAACTCTACCACGAGGCTCCGTTTACTCTATGCCAATTTCTAGAAAAGAAAAAAAAATACGGTTTTGCCTTTGATGGTTTCTGTTTAAGGTATCTCTGTAATGAGCTAGAAAATGGCATATTGTGATGTATGGAGTATTGGTCAAAAGGCCTGGATTTTGATGTTGGCTCTAGTCGATGATTTACTGTGTAAATTCAAAGGATCTTCTCTGCTCTCTTGTTCTCAATTTCCTCATCTGTTCCCATCTACGCCCAATAATAACAATAAGAATAATAACGGTAAATTGCTTCCCTTGTGTCAGAACCTGAAATACCCTTCATTGGCATTATCATCATCACTTTCAATTCTCATATCAACTCTGTGGACTTGGTGGAATTTTTATGCCCTTTTCATACGGAAGGAAACTGAGACATAGAGATGTTAGAGTAATTGCCTAGGACTACTCAGCCAGTTAGCTTCAAACTCAAGTCTGTCTGATTCAACCCTCTTAACTAAAGAACTCTATAGACTGCCTAACCCTGCCGCAGTCACCATCAACACTCCCCAGCCGTGTATTGGAGGCAAAGAGAAAAGTTAACGTGAATGTAATCAAAGAATAATGGATAGGAACACGGATGGTAATAATTACCACTTATTAAGTACTTACTATGTGCCTTGGATGTATTATCTCATTTGATTCATCATAATAATCCCATGAGGAAGCCATTACTATTATTGCCATTTTAAATTTGAAGGAATTGAGGCTTTGCAGGGCTAACCAATTTAACAACGGCTATTCAACCAGTAAGCTGCATAGCTAAAATATCATTTATTTGATCCTAGAGCCAATGTTTGTAATTAATGCACCAAACTATACTCCAAAGTTATATAATAGATATAAAAAAATAATCTTGAAGGTATGATGCTCCCAGGTTGATAGAAGATTTTGTTGTTTTCATGTCTATAATTCCCTGTTAAAATTTTTTTTCTAAAACTCTAAAGATACGTGGGATGAGCAATGAAATGGGTTTAAGCCCTCTGAAAGATGGACACTTTCAAGCAATAAAGAAATGATCTGTGATCTAGCCTATATCTACATGGTCTACACAGGCAACGTACAATGGAAAGTTGAGCTTTTGTCAAAGGAAAGAGAATGTTCTCTCAGATTCTATTGCAGAGCTTGCGTACGGGCCAGCCTGGGTCACAGACGCAACAAGGTGTCATATGTAAAGGACAATTTGAGGGGTGTCAAAAAGCACCTCCACTTCCACCAGCTCTGGGCTTTCAATGATATGACATCCTTGTACACCTACCAGGCAAACAACTACTGAGAATCATTTCAAACCTTTTGGATAAACCAACTAGTTCAAATCCTGCATCCACCATTCACTAGCAATGTGAGCTTGAGCACATTAGTGTATGCCTTAGCTTCCTATTTTACAAAACGAGAATAATAATAGTGTCTCCCTTATAGGGATGGTTTTAGAATTGAATGAATTAATACACGTAAATCGCTTAGAAAAGTGACGGTACATAAGAGGCATCCAAAAACTGCTAGATGTGATTGTTATCGGTCAGTTTATCTTTATCCCTCTAGAATATTCTTTGCAAAGTAAAGATACTCTTAGTAAGTGTCAAATGACATATGTACAAGATCATTCATTCAGTAATGTGAAAGATTGGAAAAAATCTCAATTACGTAATTTAATTTCATAAATTGTGTTATTTTAACATGGAATGCTAATGAGCTATAACAGAGAATTAAGAAACTTTTTATGACATGTGAAAATACGTGCTGAAATAAACAAAAAAAATGCAGAACTGTGTTATTTATGCTACCATTGGTAGAAGGAAAAGGGAGAGGATAATGTAACTGAATATTTATACCTAATATTTGTACCTAATGTACCTAATATTTTCTTATATATTCACAAAAGATCTTTGGTAACTAATAAACTGACAGTTAAAAAGTGATTTCTAGGTGGAGAGTAGGTACTAGGTAGATGAAGGATAGGGATGAGGGGAAGACTTTTGTTCTGTATTTTTTGTTTCCTAATATTTTAAACCAAATCTCTCCCTTGATCAACCATGTTTTTAAAGTTTATTTTATCATCATCTTCATTATTATTTCTTTATCATCAGCATTTCATGCATGTAAGAAGGGACACTGGAAAGTTTTAACTAGAGAAACCTGAAAGAAAAACAAATCAAGAGAAGAGATCTTAAGAAGCAGTACCATAGAGACAGAGATTGGATTGGGGAAGAGGAGAGGGAGGAGGGCGAAAGGGCTGATTAGGCACATGTGTGTGATGATGGATTGTAATTAGTCTCTGGGTGGTGAATATGATGTAATCTATGCAGAAATAGAAGTAGAATGTTGTACACCTGAAATTTATATGATGTTGTAAACCAATGTTACTGCAACAACAAAAAAGAAAGAAGCAGTACCCAAAAAACATACATCACAATTTTTTGAAAAGTTGGCAGGCCCACATCAATTTTGGATGATAGTCCATCTTCATATGGTCTGCCTTTCTGCAGTTCGATGGCTTAGAATGCCCATAGCCCTAGATTTCCGTAAACTGGAAGGTATTTTTTTCTCAGCTGCCAATTATAGAAGTGGTTGTGTGAGTGGCAGAGACCAGCGCTTCTAGGCTTCTTCTAGCTACTTAGTTTACAACTTTCCAGTCTTCTAGCAAGGGTAGTTGAAACATGGGACGTGTGAATCCTCCTAACAGGCCAGCCTGTGCTCTGCTGGCTGCTCACGGGACTTAAGAGTCCAAGAAAACTGACAACACAACATAATGTCTAATAAGACTCACAGCTTTATTTCTGCTAGAAAAAAAAGGGAGGAAAAACAATCTTTTTTTTTTTTTTAAGTTTAAACAATTACTTTAGTTTATCTGATAAAGTCCCCAGAAGAATGAGACCACCCTGGGTTGAAGAGTAGGGTTTTTCCAATCACGCTGCATTCCCAGATTTTAATTCAATTATCGAATCCCTCTGCACAATCCCAGGGAGGCCTGATTCATGGACACCACACTCCCCAAAAGCATAAACCACAGATTCCCAAAAAATGACTGTCTCATCTTGGAGTGAAGGAAAAACTCTCTAAAAATATTAACTTGCATAGCCATTCAAATTATTGCTGCTTTTTATAAAATCATTACAGGTAATTTTGCACTAACTTCCTCCTTTCCGCTTACCCCAAAACTCAGGAATTCCTAGCAAAATCATGAGCTACTCTCCAAATGAAGACTTCGGGAGGGTTTGCATGTATGCAACCTAAGGAATTCACATGAAAGGAAGGGAGAAATAAATTAAATAAATAACATCTAATAAATAACTCAGGAAACATTCATTATCTACAAACTTAAATGCCAGAAAATGCTAGCGTCAAGAATAGATCCCCCACACAACCTCTTACAGATGTAAGTGCCGGTACAGGCTCAGAAAAGCACGTATGATGGTTTTCATTTTACTTGCCTGTTCCCTCCAGGGCAAATCATGGTGAGGAGAATAACTCTGGTGGCTGATGGGGTTTAAGATTTCTCTGCAAGGATACTTTTAAGTGGATTTACAAACTAAGGGTGCAAAATACAGCCGGGTTAGTGCTGCAGGCAAAATGCAAAGGAAACAACTCAGACTGTAAGGAGATAATAAGAGGGTAACAAAGGCAAGATACACAGTTTGGCAGGTTTTAGGGGCTATCTGAGCTGTAGAATATGACATACTAATCTGGCTTATCAATTTTATTCATTGGCCCTATTCGTGTACCCTGCATCCTAAATTTATCCTCTCTGGCAGGATGTGATCTGCTATCATGTAAACCATTTAGACTTTTGGTTTGTTTAAATAATTGTCCTGGCATATTCAACAGAACACGAAATATCTCAGATCTCATTTCTCTGCAAAAAAATACATTTGACAAAATTAGTGCTGATATAAACGAAAGAGGAGTTACGTGAAGAAAAACAAACATCCTGCAAATCGGGATAAACCTACGAAAAAGACGTAGATTGGTAAAGCATTTGCTGACCTTGGATTTGATTTCTGCATCCCTAAGTCTGGTCACTTGAAATGTTATCTACAATATGTAATAACATTGTGTTTTAGAAGTGAGGAAGTGGTAACAATTAGTGGCGGAGGGGATAAGGAATTGTATATACATTAGAAAAATTCAAGTTTGATTGGTGCTTGTGCTTCTAGAAAATATGATATTGGTGTGGACAGAGGTCAGTGGTTTTACCCATGTTTTCTTTAACCAAATGAGATGTATCTTGGCAAAGAAAATCTAGTGGTTTTCCTATGGGTAGATGTGAGCTGGAAGGAGTCCCTGGACTGTGATTGGTTAGTATAGCCAATAGCCATTTTATTGCTCTTGAATGTGACCTGGATTGTTTGCTGATTTCAATAGCAGCACCTGAGCTTCATCAGAATTTCCAACGCCCTCTGGTTATGGAGGCCATGAAATGGCCTAGATGACTTCTCTAAGTCCCATTGCTCATAGGAGTCTAGGTTTCAGTGACTTGCTTGTCCCACTTCTAGTACTCAGAAAAGTGCTTTTGAAATGTTCCCAAGAATCAAGTTAAAGAACACGTTTTGTTATGCACAGTGACAACCAAGTTAGAATTTTAGCCTCTGGAGGCTATTTTTATATAGATGCGAAGAAGTCCTATTATTAAGTCCCCAAGAGACATGCACTTTGTGCTCCTTTAGCAACTCCATTTGATCATGCATAGTGTCCATTTCCTTTTATTCCTGAATCCTTTCCGTTTCAAGAAGTTTATAGAAGTAATCACCAAAGTTATAGAATTGCAGAACTGTGAAGGACTTTAGAAATCATCTAGACTTCGAGTAATTGCTTGATTTTACCATAAGTAAAAGGAGGCCAGAAATGGAAAATTAATTGTCATAGGTCATTCAATGAGTTTTTGACACTACTAAAATAGGGTCCAGGACTTCTGTTCTATTTCCCCGTGATTGTAAACAATCAAATAATTTCGCTTGAAGATCCTAAATAAAGGAATCAATACAATTTGAGAAGTTGATGTAAAAAGAGAGTGACAGGTGTAGGAGGGCCTAAATGGACTGGGACTATTGTGTTTGATATACATATATCTCTAGGGTCCCTTTAAGGTCATTGAATCTTCAGCTCAACCACTTGAATTATGGAAAGCATCTCTACATCATCCTCTAAAATGCTGGTCTTACTGCCCTAATCAGTAAAGATTGTATTAAGTTGGGCCCCAATGCCATGGTGGGGGTAGGAATCATAGGACATATCTATGGGAACATCATAGCGGGGTGTACCAGCCTGAAAGGGAGTTGAATGCACATGCCCTGAGCTTAGACTTGCGGAGGGGTAATGTGGCATGAAGCTGTAGGATTTATCCAGGTCAGGAGAGCCATCTTGCTTCAAAGAGAAGTTCCCACTGATGCTCAGGGGTGGAGTAAGTGGGCCCTCGTAAGGTGGTGTACTACAGTCAGGTGGATGGCTCCCAAAGGATGATTCACCCAAACTCTTGAATATTGGGGGTTTGAGATTAATGAGATGTGTTTCCATATGGCCATAAGGAGGGCTGGGGAGCCCAGGAGATTGATAGTTGAAGTTGTGGACAGAGATGGCAGAGTCACAAATAGGAGATTTCTCCTCATGCTTCTCCAGGAGGACAGACTGAGGGCCAAGTTGGAGGCATCCAGCCACCAGGTTGCTTGTGGGCTGAGAGAGCCCTTTACAGAGCATCTCTACAAAGCCCTTCCCTTCAGGTGTCTGTCCAGTTTCCAGGACCTCAGACAAAGCCCAAATATAGTTCCTGGCCAGTCTAAGAGTCTCTATCTTGGAGAGCTTTTGGGTCTTAGAGTAACATGGCATGACTCTCCTCAGGTTGTCCAGGGCATCATTCAGGCCATGCATCCGGGTCCGTTCTCTAGCATTGGCCTTGACTCTTCGAGCCCTGAATCTCTCAAGGCGAGCTTTTGTCATCTTCTTTTTCTTGGGACCCCTTCTCCTAGGCTTCTCCTCATCTTCTTCTTCATCATCTTCCTCCTCAATACTCTCATGCTCTTCAGCTAAGCTGCCAAGCATCCCATAAGCAGCTGGTCTTCTCTCCTCCTCTTTCATCTCATTCTGAGAGCCCAGACCTTTGTCCATCCATGATGGTGTGTTGACCAACTCTGTGATCTCCTTAGGTTTCACATAAGTTTTTGCCATGTCCAGATTCTGGAAAAGGAAACAGCAATGGTTAGTGCCTGTGAATATCTGATTTGAGTTAAAACTAAACTTTCTTTTTATACCTTGGATATAAAGCACAGAATTTGTATTGGGATTCAACTTACAATTATCTAGTCAGAGTCCTCGATTCTAAATAACTAATCTAAGACTCAAATAAACGCCCTGGTCACTTATTAAGCAATGGCATATTATAAGAAAGTCAACTATAGAAAAAGGAAATCGACTCTATTATTCAATTGAGTAGTGCCAGTGCTCAACTCTTTTTATTCTCAAGTTCTTTATCTCGTGGATATTTTATACAAAAATAACTGGTATACGAGTCAAACCATGTTTTTCTTTCTTCCCAGAATTCAGATCATAAAGGAAAATAGATAAGATGGGCATACAAATTATTGTCCAAATAGACAAACTTCTGAAAATGAAAGAGGATGCTAACTAAAGTAATTGTGATTATATAACATGTATAAAATAATTATAATTATTGGAAATTTTAAAAAGCATATTGAACTATAAAATAAGTACCATAAAATAAATGAAAAACTGTAGTGAGATCATTCAGACTACTTTGTGGTGTTCAGCCTCTATTTAGAGACATATCCATACATCTAACCTGTAACATCCCATGTTTCCCACTGATTCAGCCAACTGTTGGTTTCAAGCATCTCCTAAGAAAGAGCCACACCACAACTGGCTGGTACACCACACGACCAGGAAATATTTCTCTCACCATCACCCAGAAGAGCTTTTGTTTTTTCAGGAGGCACCTTGTGGTCTGTCTAGTGTTAGTGGTGTTAGAGGTGTTAGTAACACGGTGTCTAGAAAGGATCAGGAAAAGAGAGGAGGGTTACCGCTGATCATCTTTCAAATTCGCCCATGTGTTAAAGTGAGAACTCTTTTCATTGCACATGCATCTCACACCAACAGACAAGAATATGGCAGCAGCTAGAATGACAAGCCAGAGGTCTACCAAACCTATTTAAGATTAATTATTTCAGTGTAGCTATTGTAATACTACTTCATTAAAAATGAAAAAGCTGGAACAAATGCTAAACTTAACAGAACATAGAGACTGCAGACATAAGCAAAGACCATTTCAGACAAACATGCAAATAGCCTGACTTTCAATTCACTTGCCTAACAGGTACTGTTTCATCAGAATTTTCTACGAAAAATTTGCAATTTGAAAACCAGAACAGACTAGTGGTTTAGTAAACATTTTGCATTCAATTCCGGAAAAGTCTGAATTGGTTTGAAATTTGCTGAGCGATTTTTGGTATATAATTTACCAAAGAAGAGTATCTGATAACCTTCATTGGGGAATTCCAGTTTACCAGCTAGTCTTTGAAATGTTAAACCCTCCGTCACCTTTATATATCAGAAAGGGGAGAGCATGATAAATGTTTTTTGATCCTTGAAGCTTGAGCCTCAAATCATTGAATGCAGGGATTAGTACATAGCTTTTAAAAATATAAATATATGATTTGATTTGTTTCTGGTAATTTGAGCTTGTTTTCCTTGTAACCTCATTTACCTCCTATAAATAATTAATGTCACTGCATTGCAAAAACAACCTAGGTTTCATGTTAATCAGCACGGAAATCATGTCAGCTTGACTTACTCATTTAATAAGGCTTCCTGGGTAAGCAGCTTTACTGAGAACACATTGGAACCTGTTGGTCAACTGGCCGTCCAGGCCAAAAAAGAAAATCCCACTTTTAATATGGATGATGGAGCTTGTGTGCTGAGCTGCACTTCTAACTCAGGCAGATATCCAGAGGGAGGGTGAAGGACCTAATTAACTTTCTGTTTAAGTAACACAGACCTTTCAGAGGCAGGTGCATTGTGAGGCCAAAGAAGATGGAGTGGGCTTGGGAAACCTCATGTTCCACATGTAATTATAATAACATTTGTATAGCTTATAGCAAACCTTTGTGGGAAATGGGGATTGTTATGCTCATTTTATAGTTGAGGTCACTGTGGGTCAGGTAGATTAAGTGATGGAAGTGCAAAGAGATAGAGCTGATAGAGTAGGACATAAAACCAGTTCTTCTGATTCCAAATCCTAGGTTTTATGTGTTTTCTCCTTTCTTCTTCCATCACAGCTACAGGAAGAAAGAAAGTCACTTTGACTTCGGGAGATGGGGATCAGTAGAGCTAAGTCACCAGGAAGTGACTATCATCCAAAGGGAGGCTACTTTAGATGTTCTCTGCAGTGCTTTTTAACTCTCATATTCCAGGATTCCTTCCCCTTCCAAACTTCTTTTGGAACAAGACTATCCTTTTATTTGGATATAAGGGACATATAGCATTATATTAGTTTCAGGTGTTTCAGGTATACAATATGTTCCAAATTTTTTTCTTGTTCCTTTCACCCCTATGTTCCTCCTCCGTCTCTTACTCTGCTTCCTTGTCCTTTTTCTCTTCCTTCTCTTTCTCTCACCTCCTCTTCGTCATCATCATACTGGGTCATACATGCATGGAGAGGTGAGAAGGAAGAGAGAGAAAGAAGATGCAAGAGAGGCAAGGAGAGTCTCCTGAATTGCCTCTGAAACTGAATACCATCCTAGCCTCTGTACTTGACCATCTTTTTATCATTCCCACCTCCCCACCTCTGGACTCCAGGCTAGCTCTGTCAATCCTTACCCCCATCAAGAAGTGGGATTAGGAGAATAGAGTAGACTACCTTTTGCCTTTAATGTAATTTGATGGTTTCTGTAAGAGTCAAAGAACTGCTTTCAAACCAGATTGTCAGCAGATATGAAGGAAAAGAACCAACTGGCTTTGTCTAAAACAAAGAGAAGGGAAACCAATTTTCATCTTTGTCCTCTTACTAACCAGGCAAAGGATATAGATGGCTCCAGTTTAACCTTCTCTTTTCCCATAGATACTGGTCCATTAACTCTAAGAGAATCCCACGGGCACATAGCATGGTTTCAAAAGCATGGAAGCTGGAATAACACACACCCTAGTCCCAACGTTTCTAATTCCTGGTTGTTGATCTCAAACACATCACATAAGCTCTCTGATCTTCCATTTCCTCTTTGGAAAAATAGGGATTTTACATGGTTCTTTCAAGACAAGTAAAAACATGAGAAAGGATTTTCTAAACTTTAAATGCTATAAAACGTTATCCATCTTGTGTTTTTTCTTGGATTTTCTTATCTAACTCATTTATACACATTTGCTTATTCAAAAATAAAAATTGTTTCTTACAGGTGAATAGTAAAAGTATATTGCCTTAACTACTGTGCCTCATATTATCTGGATGGAACCACCTCTGATTGGCTCAGAAGATCGTTTGACAATTGCCCAGTAGTCTGCTCTTTTTCCCAATGTGGCAGGACAAAGCCTCTGGAGTCAGGTTACCTGAGTTCAAATTTCAGTTCAACTCTTACTACATATGTGACTTTAAAGACTTTGAATAGTGCCAGACATCACAAAAGCCATGTAAGTGTTAGGTATTACTGTTCCTAAAGTTCACCATGAGTTTTTCTGGCCACGTGGACAAGTATAGGTATGATTACAATCTGTGCTTGATATTGACTTTATGCCAACAAAGGCCTATGGCTCCATCTCAACACCTATTTCAAAAAGTTCCCCGATAAACCTGCTCCTCCAATCTCCTAATGAAGCTAAATATCAAAGCTCCTATTTTGCTGCAAGTGGTGAGGACACTGAATTCAGCCACCTCCACTGCATTGACTAAAACTCTTCCATCATATACAAGAAGGAAGTTAGCCTCTTTCATTCTGTTTTACAATTGGGAGACAGCAGTTAGCTGGACGCTCCCACTCAGTCACATGAATTTTCAGGTTCATTAAACTTCTGGTGGAATACAGACAACTCTTGGCACTTGGACATTTTTCCTTTTGTCTTTGATTAAACAATACTGGGGATATGACTTTCCTAGAAGAACCAAGTGCCAGAGCTCTGAGGATAAAAAAGAAGAGTCTCTCAAACAGAAGTAAAAGCCAAAACTCCTCAAAGATAAGGAAAGAAAAAAACTTTCCTCTGACTTTTTCTACCTAAATATCTTCAATGCGTCAAAAAGGTTAGCAGGAAAAAAAAAAAAAAAAGGCAAACATCCAGTTTTGGATTTGAAAGTTGAAAATATGTGTAGTGCAGTTCTGAGTTTTACTCAAGGAAACCAACCTGGTTCTCTCCAAAACAGAAGGAATACTATCATGGTTTCTAGCCTGTTCATGAACCAGCTCAGAGGTATGTTGAAGCTGAGATCCTTTTTCATCACTCACTTATTAAGTGAGCACAGAAAAATTGTTTTAATCCTTTCACCCTTAGGGAAAAGTGGAAATAATACTTTTGTCTTTCATATCTCATTTAGAAGCTTTCACAAAAAGCAAGGAGAGGGGCTGGCCCCGTGGCGTAGCAGTTAAGTGCACGTGCTCCACTGCTGGTGGCCTGGGTTTGGATCCCGGGCACGCACCGATGCACCATTTGTCAGGCCATGCTGTGCCGGCGCCCCATATAAGGGGAGGAAGATGGGCACAGATGTTAGCCCAGGGCCAGTCTTCCTCAGTAAAAGGAGGAGGATTGGCATGGATGTTAGCTCAGGGCTGATCTTCCTCACAAAATAAAAAGCAAGGAGATAATTCAAGCACAAGTACTTCATAAAGTTGTTATGCAAATGTAAGAGCTGGCAATTGTTTTATAGAAGTTGCTTGGGAAAATCTATAGCAATCTTTCACAAAGTATGTTGATACACCATTGTTAGGTTTCCTCAATTCCTAGAAAAGAAATTAGCTCTCAAAATATACATGAAGCAGACTCTTGTGTGACAAAAATCAATGAATACAGGCTCTGGAAGCAGAATCCAACTCCCCCCTGCAAACACATTCTGATCCTATAAAGCCCATTTCAGCTTTGATCCTGGAATTTGGATTTCCTGATGCATCTACACAATATCATAGAATTTTCCCTCTTTTTTTTTAGGACCCTTCTGTGAAATTTCAAGTTTAGCCAATTCTCTCAAATTCAAAATTTTCTCCCACTTTTTTTTTTTCATTTTTTAACTTGTTCTCGCAAAATGTTTGCTTCGGCGGTGATTGTGACTACTGAATACTTTTATGACTGGGGCTGAGGTCATTGGGTGCTACCATCATGTGGAGGTCTCCCGGAATGTGACCTATACTTTGACTAACTTTTGATTCATTGTGGAGAAGTTTCGGTTGATGAACAAGTAAGTAAGGAGCAGTTGCAAGTGTGTTCATGGTGATTAGACAGTGTCTTTCCTCTTAAAGATTGATTGTACTCACTTCACCTTCTAATCCTATGACCAAATCTTAAATACAACAGGAAGGGGACTGTCCAGTCCAGTTTCTAGAGAATCTAAGGACCAGATAGACTAAATGCTTTACTCAGAGTTGCACAGTCTTTGTGCTGAAAAGGCAGAAAGCAGACCACGGTGCTCACAAGTTGCACTGCCTGGAAACAGCCAGTAGGCTGTTCTGTGCTCTCCCTGTACAACCTTTTATCTTCTACCACTTTCTCTCTTGATTAATACCTGTACACACACACACAAACACACACACACACACGCCTTATCCAGCATAGCCTTGTCGTATTTCAGGTCTCACAGCCTCAGATCCTAATGGTGAACTTTGCAAACAGAAGTTACTCAACCCTTCAGTTTTCCCTCCATGTTCTTCAGCATTTCATCTCTGTTCCCTCTGTCAAAAAATGAGGGAGGCATTTTACATTTACTAGTATTTTTCTGAATACATTTTTTGGGGGTAGGTGAATGATAAGTGAGAGGCAGAAGAGGCAAAAATATACATGGGCAATCTTTCTCTTCTGATTTCCCATATGAAAGAGCTGAGGAAAAGAAAAATTTCCCCTCTCTACTCCAACTATCTAAGGATTTTTAGCAGACCAAATGGGGGCAATGGTGAGAATATACCACATTGCTTTCCAACATCTTCTCTCATTCCCTATTCTATTTTCATTACCCCTCCTCCCTCTCCACTCCCTGCATAGCCCTAAAATGCTGTGAGCAGATGGTGGGTTGGGTCAATTCTTCCAATCTACTTGCTGAGCCACCTCGGAAAAGCAGTTAAACTTTTTGGACATTTTTTTCCTGCATAAATAAAATGGAAGGATGGGTGTAACAGGAATGAGTGGGGTGGGTAATTTGTAATCTCTACTTTATAAAAATGATTCAGAGTATCTGAGTTTCATTTTGAGTAACAGGTGCTATGGGAATTAGTGGAATTATTGAAGTTTTACTATCTGTCCCTAAGTGTTCTGACTCTCCCTGCTTCTCTGTTCAAGTTTCCTAAATCCTACTCCCTCCTCACTTAGCTCTGAAGAGACTTACCTCACCCCCACTGCTCCTCTAGGTCTGTGGGAACTTCCCACAGAAACTTGAGTAGTCCCCCAACCACCCCATCCTCTGGCTCACCTCTCTCAGTGGCAGTCCGTGGTGTGAACTCTGTGAATCTGCGTCCTGGAGGAGACTCAGAGAAGCCAAGTCTCCCTGACCATCTGACCACAGGAGCAAAGAGGTGCTTTTAGCCATCCATGTTAAACCTGGCCACTGCCTCTTAGGAATGCCACCGAGTCTGGTTTCTCCTTCTGCTACTTAGTCTACTCCTTCCTTGGAGTTCTGTGTGCTCCTCCAGGAACCTTCGGCTGATGTCCCCGTTGCAGCCGGTTTAGTTGGCCTTCAGTACCTCCTCTCCCTGGTTAGTTCCCGGAGTGGAGCTTTCAGCACCACAGCCTCTGGGCAGCTCCCGCGTTCTGGCCAGAGCCTCCCAGTCGCAGCAGTTTTGATTGCTTTCCTGGCTGACCAGGGAGGCGTGACGGGCCCTGGGTCTAACTCCTCCCCTTCCCCAGCCGAGAGACACGCCTACTTCAAAGGGCTCCTCTGACCAGGTCCAGCTCAGCCATTCTTTCGTTTGTTTAAATGGGGATAGAGGTTGGGAGAAGGGGGATATGGGAGGAGTGTTGCTGAAATTGAGAGGTTAAGAAAAAGAGGACGGGAAATCTTTGAGGTTAAAAAGGTAAGAATGGGAGTGGAGCAATGTCGGCAGTATGGAGAAAGAGAGCTGGAGGTAGACTTGGAGAGAGAGCTAAAAGGGCGAATGAAAATGCTGGCCCGCATCAGAAGAGTTGGAAAGTAAGAAAGATACCTGCCCAGGACACAGCATCATTGACTGTTACCTTACACTTGTGCATTGGTGTCTTTGGCCTTAAAACTTCAGAATTCTCAAAGTAGAAGGAAGAAGTCTATTTCTCTCCTTTCTTTCAACATGTCAAACTTATTCTCATTTAAAACCCTTTCATTTTTTTTTTTATAAAAGGAAATCTTTTTTTTTTTTTTTTTTTTTGCTGGGAAAGATTCACCCTGAGCTAACATCTGTTGCCAGTCTTCCTCTTTTTTTTCCTCTCCAAAGCCCCAGTACATAGTTGTATATTCTGGTTGTAAGTCCTTCTACTTCTTCTATGTGAGCCACCACCTCAGCATGGCTACTGACAGAAGAGTGGCGTAGTTCCTCGCCCAGGAACGAAACCCTGGCTGCCCAAGTGGAGCACGCAGAACTTTAACCACTAGGCCATCAGGGCTGGCTCTAAAACCCTTTCATTTTAGTTAATGAATATAGACAAAGCCATACCTATATTTGCTGTACTGTTCTTTCAAGTTTTCTGTTTGTTCGAGATTTATAAAAACAAAAAGCAAATGAATGAAATCTTCCATTTTAAGGACAGTTAGCTGCTCAAATTACAAACTGGGATCCACTATTATTTTTTAAAAATATATTGTTAAGTATTCAGGTAGAAAAGTCCGCTTGAGTGGTAATGAACTTGGAAGGAAAAAAGGGTCATGAAATTCTGAAAATTGCTGTGGTATTTTGAAGTCAGATTAAGTTGCTAGAAGAGAAAAACAAAACTACATCTGGGAAGATTTAAAGAAAATACATGGGTTTGCTTTATGACAGAGAGCTGTGGACCAAGCTACCAAGTCAATGAGTGGAATCTTCATTTTAGAGACTATCAAATTTGGAATACTACCCTGTGTAAAACTTGACCAAGATCAAATAAATAATTGTGAGTTCATTTTAAGATGTAAAGGATTTTGTTATCTTCTGGTGACTCTGAGGAGGAGAAGGAAGGGGGCTTGGATTAAGCAATTGGCTGAATGATTTTCAGTAATTTGACATCACTTCCGGCATCAGTTTTCACATCTGTAAAACGACCTGGTCACTTAAGTTTTTTCCATCAGCAGCAAGAAAGAATTCTGAGTCCAAGCTCAACCTTTTCTGAAATAGACTTGAAGGTGATTCCCCAGGCTTTTTAGAAATCACTTGCTCTACCAATGTAACTAGCACATGCGTCTAATAGAAATGAAGAGCTATAAATACGCCTTGAGTGCAAGGAAAGGTGCAGAAAGTTAAAACAAAAGATAGTTTTACTGCCAATAAAACTGAAATGAATATTTTAGGTTTGAAATAGACAATTTTTTTAAAAATTCTGATATAGGTGTCATGTGACTCTTCACAGAACACTAGAAAACAAAAATTAACATTTTTTTTTCAGTTTTCATAGAAAGTTGTTCATCTTCAGCAAAGCTTTAAACTCTTACTAATCTTTTTTGTATCCCGATCCAGGAAGTATCTGCTCAGCAAAATAAACTTTATTTTCAGAGTAATTAAATAACACGTGCTAGGAATGATGGATTTTTGAAAACCAAATCAGAATCCACTCTCAGCCAGGGGAAATTTACCTATGGAGTAATTTGTGCTTAAGATAGAGCTGCAATAAGCACATATACAATAGACTGATCCCCCGCTTTGTGTCTTTGAAGCCATGTCCATGGATATTTGAGAGTTGATGATGCTGGTGGTGTTGGTATCCTGCCTGTGAAATGTTCAGAGGGCAGGGAGGACTAGTGGATTAGCAGAAAGGTGAACATATTGAGACAAAGATGAGGGTGGGGACAGAACATTCTGTGAGGCTCCTTGCTTTCTCTGACAGATGTAAAGGACTGGACACAATAGGATTAGCTCTCAAAACAGGTTCAATTGTGTGTGTGTGTGTGTGTATGTGCCCACGCTTGCAGCCTTGGGAGGGAGTTGAGAAGGACACTGAATTTTCTTTGGGAGCTGCCTTTTGCAGACGGAGGGATGGACTCTATTTTATCAGGGTCACCCCCATCACAACTCCTGGACAGTTATACAGTTGGCTATTCAACTCAGAGAGCAGGAAGGGGCAGGAGGGGTGTGTGCAGTCAGCGGAGGAAAGGGGGCAGTGACTGAATGAAAGGCATTTGCATTCCCTCTCCTCCCCACACATGGTTCCTGGGCCAGAGGGCCAATCCCCAGCCCTTCCTTCTTTCTCCGCTGCTTTTTGTAAAGCTCTGAGCTAACCTGTTAGAACCATCTGCTGGGTGGGGAAAAGGCAACCAGCACTCAGTTGCTGGCCCACAGGCCCGGAGCCATTGAAGCAGAGAGGAGGGAGGCAACAGGCAGATTTATGGGCAGCAATCTGTTCCTCCCCCCCCAAGGCCCCTCTGCCAGGAGACAGCTTGATACTCCATCAACCCCACTAATGAATTAATTAGTATTCCCAGTAATCCCGACCCCCAAAGGAGACTGGCCTGTGGGCTCCTAAGGGAGCTAGAAAACTGCCTTCTTCGACCAGACACTGAAGACCCAGGACCAATGTCTGACATGAGGCCCCGGGGTGCTAAGCTGCAAGCCACAGACCCTGTTGTTAACAATCCCCAGATGTCCCTCCTTCTCACCTTCCCTCGGGAGACAGCTAGCTTTTGCTGAATTAAAACCAGTACCAACAACAAATGGAGTCCAGAGCCATAAATCAGGGACTACGGAGAGTAGGATAGTGAACTTCCAGAAAGCAAGGATTCAGGCTTCCATACTCAGGATAAAACTTGAGCAGATCCTAAAGCTGTGTTCCAAGGATTAGTGTGGGGTTGGGATGGGGTAGGGATAGGGGCAGCAGATCAAGGAAGCACAGTCCCTGACCTCAACAGGCTCAGTGCTCCAGCAGGGAAACGATATAGGGTCAAAAATAATTTTGAACCAGATTGAAACAAAGTGATTTGTGACATAAGTCTCTCCTGAATAAAGGGTAGAGTAAAGCAGAGGTGTCCGCTGAGTTTCTGAACAGTCTGGAGACCGGCATCTGGGAGATTCAACAACCCTCCCTTACAACTGCAGACTCCTTCGTTCTTTTACAAAACTCTGAGATGCAGTGGGGCGCGAAAAGCTTGGGAGTTAGGAAACCTTGTTTTAGACCTTAGCCTGCCTCTGCTGTGTGGTCATGATGAGTGATCTAAGCTCTCTGGGCCTCACGTCATCAGTCTATGATCAGGTTGGATGATGATCTCTTAGGTCCCTTCCAGCTCTAACGTTCAGTGATGAAGACATAGATAAATGTTGTAATTCCCCTTTGAGGGGGAATAACGCTAGCCCATTCAAAAGTATGCAGTCTGAGTCCCCAGGTTTGCATAACGTAACAAACCAGGTTAGTGACAAAAGTGGGTCTAGAAACCAGGCAATAGATTCAGATGTCCTCTTTCCACCCAGATTCCTGGTGTCTTCTGGGAAGGACACTTGACTCAACCTTCTCCCACCCATTCATTCAAGGCCTGTGCATTTGGGGTTCACAGGGCATACAGAGCGACTCATTCCTGCTACAAAAATTACCTGTGTTTGTTAAAAATCTGTTGGGAAACTTCTGCACCTTTGAAAGCTCTGTACCTTCTGCCTCCAGCATCCTTCTCTGCACTTGCTATACCCAGTTCCTAAGAGCAAAGTCCTCTAGGATTCAATTGAATCCTAACATTGCCATTTACTAACCATGCAACTTCAGACAAGTTATCTCTCTGGGCTCAGTCTCTTCATCTGTGAATTGAAGATAATAATGCTTATCCCAATAAACTTGCTCTGAGGAGTAAATATCTCATTAAATACGAGATACTGTATGCAAAGTAGCTAGTATAGCGCTCAATAAATGGTAATCATTACTGGTATTTCATCTTAAACATTTCAATTTGATTTTCATCCCTTAGAAACCAAGAAAAAACTAATATCAGGATCTCCTTAGAGAGGTCCTGTCTCTGTGCTTCTACCTCAGTACAAGTATTCCTTTTTTATAGTAATGACCACACTATATTCATTTATGCAACAAATGTGTTTTATGCACATATAAAGCCCTTGGCACTGTGCAAGATTCTGGGAATACAGAGCTGAATTTTTCCGATTTCTCCTTCTTAACCAACTTTCAGTACAGTGGCAGAGGGAGAAAATCAAATTATATAAACACATAATTCAAAAACTCCACTTTTCTGCATCTTCTTACATGTGTGCCCAAGGAGCCATGTATGGAGCAGAGATGTTCATTGCAGTATTGTTTTTAATAGTGAAAAAGTATATTATCAGTACATTAAATAACCAATGGTTTAGCCAAACAGGAGAATACTATTCAATTTGTAAGAGTTGGTCTCTATGTACTAACAAGAAATGTACTTGTTGTATTAACATGCTGTGAGGGGAAATGTAAAACAATTTGTAGAAATATGGGTTCGATATGATACTCTTAATTTTTAAAATGTATACACATACATTAAATAATAGCTACATTGTACACACACACTCACACAAACAAACTGTGAGTGTTTTTCTCAGGATATCTCAGTACTGAGATTAAGTAGATTGAGATTGGGTAGTTATCAAAGGAGATTGTTTTCTTTTTGTACAAGCATAATGTATTCATATATAACATAACTTATAAAAATAAAATTGATATTAAAATAGGCTGTTTTTAAAATCTCATTCCCCACTCTAGCAAAATTTATCTTCAGGAAGGTTCTGACAGCCCCTGTAGCCCAAAACACTGGCGTATATGACTCTTCTATCTGACTCTCCCATGAACAGGTCACTACACTAGCTCCCACCAGCTCTGCCTTCATACACTCAGCCCCAGGAGCATTTGCTAAGTCTTAGGAGCAAACTTTAGGTTGAATTTAAGAGGTTTCAATCATATGATTCTTAAGCCCTGAGAAATATCTGGTGGAGGGCAGTGGGGCCTTCCTAAGAATGCAGCCTTAATTTATACCATTGGAAAAAAATTAGAATAAAGAGATGAATAAAACCAAGTCTTCTGGGAGGACCAAGCAAAGTACTGCCCTCGGCACTCTCAGATCACAATCAAAGCTCAATTACTCCAAGGGGACACTGCACTCTACTTACAGAAGTAGTCTCCTTGCATCCAGGACATTTCAGTGGTCTGCTCCATTAGGCCGTGCTCCAACCATGTCACCTCTCCTAAGCATTCATCAATTGAATGAGGTAGAAGCCAATGAGAAGAAACTAATAATTATAGTTACATATAAAATATATAAATAATAAAGCTGTAATAATTATAGTTAATCCTTATAGAGCACTTACCATGTGAGATGCTGTTTTAAGTGCTTTGCTTGTATTAATTTATTTTTCATCACATTATGAGGTAGGTATTATCATTATTATTATCATCTCTGTTTTACAAATAAATTGATCAAATACAGAGAGGTTAAATCACTTGCCCAAGGCCACACAGGAAGTGATGGTATACTAAGTGATCGTGCTGGAATTTGGATACAGATAGTCTACCTCCACTATATGGTACTGCCTTCCAAAGCAGGTAACTGATAGTTAACTATACATCCTGAATCTATTCCCTGGATGCTCCAGAGGGATACTGAAAGTAAAATAATGAACAGTGGTCTTTCTGGTGTCTCAGCCTGAAGCAGCTGGCAGGATGGCATCCTCATCTGGATCCCCATTGTCCAGGATGTTCAGAGAAATCATGTTTTGCCCACAATACACTTGCCTGAGATTCAATTTCAGGAGAGACTTTTTACCACTACGAGTGAAAATGCAGTATGAGGAGATGGTAGCATCTTGGTCCCTAGAAGCTCCTACAACAGGAGAGACTCTCCCCACTCGTCCAGCCTTCCCTGAGCCCCCCTCTGCCACAAATCTCATGCTCTGAGATAGTATTTTATGAATCCAGAGCAGAGAGAATAACCTCTCTTATGAAAATAAAACATAAAACCTTTTAGGATTTGAGCCATGCCGAGTGTTGACAGAAGACCATTGTGGGAGCTAGCTGTAGAAGCAGACTGCACACGGTTCACCAGTCTGAGACTCATCTTCCAGATGGGGTTTTCCCTTTCTCCCACTAATCTTAAGGGAACAAAAATACCAAAAGAATACAAGAAACATCCACACAGCCCAGTTCCCAAACTCTCTCTGGCGCTCTGCTTCTACCCTCAATGATTTTTCTTTTTTTTTTTTTTGTGAGGAAGATCAGCCCTGAGCTAACATCCTATACCAATCCTCCTGTTTTTGCTGAGGAAGATTGGCCCTGGGCTAACATCTGTGCCCATCTTCCTCTACTTTCATATGGGACGCCACCACAGCATGGCTTAACAAGCGGTGCGTTGGTGCGCGCTGGGGATCTGAACCTGTGAACCCCGGGCCGCTGCAGCGGAACGCGGGTACTTAACCGCTGAGCCACCGAGCCGGCCCCTCACTCAATGATTTTTTCAACCACAAATGTCTGGTTAAACTTCTCAGATATTTTCCCTTCTTCCTGCTCTCCCATTCTCCCAGCTAAAACTGCTTTCATTTCTAGACACTTTAATTCCTGGTATGAGCTAGGAAGGCAGGGAATCAGACAGCACAGGGAATACAAAGCTACACTGGCCCTTTGGAGTTCAGAGGTGAGTATTTCAAGACACAAGAATCATGGTGTGGAGAAAGGGTAGGGATAAAGGAGGAAACTGACATTTGCAAAGTGTCTATACCATACAGTTGTTGCATCAGTAGTCTGCATATATTATCTCCTTTAGAAACACTCACAGCCAGCATTTTCTGAATTTTTACCTTGAATTGAAAACTCTACCTACATTACTTCATTTAATTGCTGCATCAACTCTTTGAGACGCGTGCTATAATATCACTTTTTTTTTTTTTTTGGTGAGGAAGATTAGCCCTGAGCTAACATCTGTTGCCAATCCTCCTCTTTTTGCTAAGGAAGACTGGCCCTGGGCTAACATCCGTGCCCATCTGCCTCTACTTTATATGGGATACCGCCACAGCATGGCTTGATAAGCTCTGTGTAGGTCCATGACCGGGATCCAAACCTGCGAAACCTGGGCCGTTGAAGTGGAGCACATGAACTTAACCACTACACCACGGGGCCAGCCCCCAATATTACATTTTGTAACAAATGAGGAGAATGTGGTGCATTAATCAATGAATTCAATAAACATTTAACTGCTTCCCTTGTGCGCTAGGCACTAGGGAGGTATCAGCGAGCAAAACAGAAAGAACAGGAAGCTTGCCCAGGATCACACAGGCAGGAAATGAATGCTGTGCTTTGGAAGACTGCTTACTGTTATGTCCCTTTTTATTTATTTTGATTATTACTCTATTTTTTAATCCTTAACCACTGGGAGGATAGATTTGAATGAAAACTTATTCTAAGTTAAAACCCCACCTCTTCCAAGGAGTCACACTGGTTAGATAAAGGGAAGTAATGGTCCTAGGCAGTTGCCGTAGAGATTCTCTATGACAAGTTGAACAGTCTCCATATCCCACCCCTGCCATACCCCCAAACACAAGAGTGCACACACACACACACACACACACGCTCACATAGAGACAACGCACAACTACGGGGTTACATGCCAATTTAGTCACATCCCAGGTGACCCTCAGTTCTGGTTTCCTTAGGACAGTCACAGTTTGGACCCGTTATAAATCAATTAACGCCTGTTAATTATTTTTAGAGCCCCTTCAACTTTTAGAAATATCCCAGCTTTAATGTACATTGTACGGTCACCCTGCTCCCACTCTACATTGAAGTTCCAAACTTGCCCATCTCCGGGCTTTAGGACCTTAGCTCTCCCTTGTTCATTTTAGTTCACTCCACCATTAAAGGGAAAAAGGCTCCCCCAGGATCTAAAGGATCTAGACGAAGGGAGTTGGAGGGATGTGGAGCAGGGCAGGGGCTTGATAAAGAAAAGATGACTAAAATGAGAACTGGGAAAGGTAAGGTGAGGGAGGAGAGCTTAAAAAGCAAAGACAAAGCCTCTGTCTACCCCATCCAGTGACCGCGTGAAAAAACATCCCCAGGCTCAGCCTCCTGATATTCAGCCCCCACCCCTTCCACCTTCACCCAGCTGAATCCAGGAGTAGAAGCCCAAATCCAGCTTTAAGGGTGGGAGCTGTTTATTCCCCCAGGCTAGAAGGGATTTAACCTCTTCAAAGCCTAAATTAAGGCTCTGAATATTTTCTGTGGGTACCAGCTGAGGCCAGGCTAAAACCACTGCGCTATCCTCTAGGAGCCTCCTATAGTAATTTATGGGGAGAGTTGCCCCCTATTATTAAGGGTGCTGGTGAAGTCTTTCCCTGGGCGTTGCTCTCTTCCCCCGCAGACGGTATTTATCTGTGGTATTGAGAATTTAGTCTTGCCTAGATTTGAGAATAATTGAAATGCCCATCCAAGTTCCCTGAGGCCTTGGGATGTTATGCTAGCCTCCCAAGATGTGGCTTTCTTTTCCTTTTTCTCTCCCTAACTCCCCCTGCCCTCTCTTCTTTAGGCTCACTCTCTCAGCCCCCTCCCTACTGTGTGCCCTCTTCCCCCTCCCGTCTCTCCCTTCTTTAGTGCACATGTTCCTCAATTTGATTTACTTCTGTACATTGTGTAGCTTTGCAACGGTTGGCCCTGAGAGAGCCCTCAAAGGGAGCACTCCATCTGTCAGCCTTTCACCGTCCCCTCGCTGGCCTCCAGCCATCGCCCCCTCCCCTTCCTTCCCCTTCCCCTTCCCCTTCCCCTTCCCGCGGGCTGCTCCTAAGGGAGCTGGGGAAGATTTAGGTAAACGTCCCCTACCCCACTTCTTCCCCCCTCAGCCCTCACTTGAGGGGTTCTTTCCCCTGCTTTCCCCACTCTCAGTCAACCTGATTCCTGCCAGCCCCTCAAGGAAAGCCTTGGAAGTCACAGACGTCAGTGAGAAAGCGCGGTCCAGGAAGTCGCCTTGCGCGCTCTCCGCTACTGCGCCGCCCGAGGCCGTATAATGAAGACTTGCTGCTCTAACAGTTATTGGTTATCGGTTAATTCAGGATTAGGCACACCGTCGGTAGGCAGCAATGGTGCAGAAAATCCCAAACTGAAGGTAATCCAAAATTATACCCCATTCAACAAATATCTATTTCTTCAAATCCTATGAGGTGCTGGAGACGCAAGCGTGAATAAAACAGGAAACACTCCAGGGACTCCAAGGGTTTGTAGTCTAACGGAGGATGTTCACAGATATGAAAAACTTTAATCCAGGGAAGCGGTGATGAGTGCAAAATGGGCGCTAGGACTCTAGAAGGTGTCTCCTGCTCAGGGAATGGTTCCAGGAGGAAGTGGAATTTGAGCTGTGCCTAGAGACAGACGTGGCGTTCGAGTGTGTTCCTGTTAACTCAGCACCAAATGGGAGCTGGGCATTTAAGTGCGTTTTTCTCTAACGCTCCACGGTAATCTATTTTATACACTGTGTATAAGTAAACTCACAGGCATTTATTTGTTTAAGGTGAAAACCCTAGGATGTTTTGTTTCTTTGTGAGTGCTGAGAAAAATCAGCAGATTTACTCATTTTATCATTTTTTGACTGGAGTTAATTCAATAACTTGTTTTCTGGGAGATGTGTTGCATGCTAGTACTAGCTTTTAAGATTCTGATAGTTTGGATCTGGAAAGAATAGCAAGCCCATATTTGCAGAGCGCTCTGAATATGCTTTCCATCCTCCTTCTACAATTTCCTTTTCTGACTCTACACTAACTCTGCTAATACTAATCTCCTGCATCTAACTGTATATGATTGTACTCCAAAGCCATCTTTGCAAAAAGTCATGATGCCGAAATGTGTATCTTCAGTCCAGACCACCACCTGGACTCCAGACTCGTACATCCAACTACCGACTTGACATCACCAAGTTTTGACTAAGAGACATCTCAAATGTATCATGTCTAAAGCTGAGCTCCTCATCTTCTCTCAAATCCTCTCTTCCTCCAGGCTTCCACATCTCAGTTACTACTGGCAAAACCCCTCTTTCCACTGCTCTGGCCAAAGAACTTGAGGTCATTTCTGCATGCTCTCTTTCTCTTACACTTGAGAGCCATCCACAAAGTTTTGTTGGCGCCGCCTTCAACATGTAGTCAGAATCCTACCATTTCCGCTACTCCCCTGGTCTGAGTCATTGTCATCTTCATCTGGATTATGTGATAACTTCCTGACTGGTCTCCCTGCTTATGTCCCTGGTCTTTATAGTCTGTTCTCAGCATGGCAATGAAGGGGGAATTATGTCCCCTTTTTGCTCAAAAACTTCTAATAGTGTCACGCTTTACTCACAAAGTCCTTACAATGACTTACAAGGCTCTACACCTTCTCTCCTCTCTGTCCTATTATCTCTCTGACCTGATCTTGGACCCCCTTTAGCTTGCTCACTCTACTTCAAGATCACTGGCTTCTTTGCTATTCCTCAAATACGCTGATCTTCCCATGCTCCCTCCCTCATCTCCTACAACCCCTATTCATACCCAAATTATATTCAGATTCGGTTACTCTGCCTCCCTATAAATAATTTTCACTATTTGTTGAAATCCTATTCATTTTTCTAGTACATGCCACCCCCTCAATGATTTTCCTTCCAAGACTGAGCCAGCCTGTCCTTCTAGTAAATGGAAGGAGCACTTTTTTTCTCTCTCTCGTTGCACTTACTGTCACATGCTGCATGATCACAGTTCATGCTGTCTGTCCATTTCTTCTGCAGAATGCATGCTCTTTTCATGCTGAAAACCTCTCTGACGTTTCAGTGTAATTGCTGCAGCACAAAACAGAGCACATTTATTACATTTGGTGAATAGAATTGTGAGAAGTTATCTCATGAATCCTGCCTTATTGGTGGGACAGCCTGACATCATTGCATAAATTTCTACTAAGCACCTATGATTGTCAGACACTGTTCCAGGCACTAAGGATCTAGTGGAGAATTGGACTGACAAGTTTATTTCCAATTACATGATATTGTTTATGCTTAAATAAGAACTAGAAAAGTTCATTTCACTAGCATTCTTAGGGATAATCTCCTGATACTTAAGGTTGGGTTGTTCTACCTTGGTTTCAACCTGTCCAAGATTCCTCCTGCTATGAGAGAAATCCTATTTCTCTTTTTCAGTGAGAAGTCCTTGTCGAAAATTCTTTAATCAAAACAAATATCTTTGTTCCCGGCCTCAAAGAGCCTATGACTTTAAAATGCTTAAAACACTGCAGAAGCCATTGAATTAAATGTGTTATAAAGTGTATAGGTACACGGCAAGAGGAAATAGTGAAGTGAAATGTTGAAGAATCCATACAGGGAGTAGTTTAGAATGCAAACAAAGGAAAGCAGAATGGCTTAAAATAGGGAAGAAAGATGGAGAAGTGAGTCCTTCCCTCTCTGCCTTTATCCAGAACTGCTCCATCCTGTCCTTCCTGCCTGTCCTGGATGATTTCCTCTCTTCTGAACCAAATTAGTCCAAGATCTGGGTATCTCTCTGGTGCACAAGGTGCGTGCTCCACAACAACGTGTGTGTGTGTGCATGCATATGTGTGTGAGAGAGAGAGAGAGAGACAGGGACAGATACACAGAGAGACAGGGACAGAGACAGAGAGAGATAGAGACAGAGAGAAACAGAGAAAGAGAGAATGTGTGTGTACAAAAAGACTACCGGCAGCCTGCCCGGTGGCATAGTGGTTAGGTTCGTGTGATCTGCTTCGGCAGCCCCAGGTTTGCAGGTTCAGATCCCAGGCGCAGACCTACGCACCGCTTATAAAGCCATGCTGTGGCGGCGTCCCATATAAAGTAGAGGAAGATGGGCACGGATGTTAGCCCAGCTCCAATCTTCCTCAGCAAAAAAGAGGAGGATTGGCATCAGATGTTAGCTCAGGGCTAATTTGCTTCCAAAAAAAAAACGACTTTGACCTGGAAGAGTTCCTATTCCTATTCATTGGAGTTTAGGTGATTGGAGACAGAAGCTCCTTGAAAGACAGAAATGCTTATACATAGATAAATGGATAAAAGAAAAACAGAACTTTGGTAAAATAAACTCATTCACCAATATGTATCTGGCTAATAATTAAGTCCTGGCTTAATTATTAGCAATACTTCCTTTCATTCTCAAAAGTGTCTCATTTTGGATGGTACACACATAATTACCCTACTTTTTGTGGGGAACATTTGAGGAATAGCCGAAGAACAGAGAGAGGCAATATTCGCTTTCGGAGGGTTTCCAATTTAATGAAAGAAACAGCAAACATAGGCAAAACTACGTGTGAAAGTTCAAATGGAAAAAAAAAAAGAAGAAGAAACACTGGCTGGGAGACAAAGGACTCGGGTTTCAGTTCTGAATTTGTCAATAACTCGCTCTGTGACCTCTAGCAAATCACACGCCCTCTCTGGGCCTCAGCTGTGAACTAAAGGCCATGACCTAGATGCTCACTATTCTCCCATTTCTGGTTTAACTATCTAAGATCACATTGAGAGGACACTGAATAAAGACATTTTTTAAATATGAGCTCACTATGAAGGCAAGCTTCCTGGAGAGGTAATGCAGTAGGTCCAACAAGAAGGCGGCCTGCGCCCAGGCTGGGATGGAGATTAACCTCCTTCTATAATCTCCACATCTTGCTCTTGGATAACTCCTCCTTTGGCCGGGGTGGATATGTGTTTGGGGGGATAGAAGTGGCTGAGAAGAGCAGTGGAGGGATTCAAAGGGCCACTGACAAAGGAGCAGGTCTAGTCAACTCCAGAGGCCTGTAGCATTTCAAAGTTAGGAAAAAACCAAGTATGTGTTCCTCTCCCGTATTCTGAAGGCAGTGCCAGTGAACTGAACACTTAACAATTTGTATCGCTTTGCAATTGTCAATATTGTTGTAAGTAGCTGTGATATTCCTTAGCACGTTGTAAGTTATTTTCTTGCGGAAATATATTTGAACTGCTTTTAGTCCATCAATAAGCCAACTGTTGTGTGCCTGCTCTAGTTCAAGTCCTGGGAAAGTGGTTACAAAGAACTCTTACGAATCATCTTTGCTCTTAAAGAAATGAGAAAGAGAATCTGCATCTCTACAGCCAATTTCACACCATTTTCTAATTTAATATCTGTGATACTTAATTTTGTGTGTCAACTTGACTGGACAAAGGGTTGTGCAGATAGCCTGTAAAACACTATTTCTGCGTGTGTCTGTGAGGGTGTTTCTGGAAGAGACTAGCATTGGAATCAGCAGTCTTTGTAAAGAAGATCATCCTCACCAATGCAGGTGGGCATCATCTAATCCGTTGAGGGCCTGAATAGAACAGAAAGGTGTAGGAAGGGCGAATTTGTCTTCTCTGCCTGAGCTGGGGCATCCGTCTTCTGCCCTCAGATATCAGAGCTCCTGGTTCTTGGGCCTTTGGACTTGGACTCACATTTATACCATCAGCTCTGCTGGTTCTCAGGCCTTCAGACTTGGACTGAATTACACCATCGGCTTTCCTGGCTTACAGACGGCAGGTCGTGGGACTTCTTGGCCTCCATAATATCGTGTGAGCCAATTCCTATAATAAATACATAAACAAACAAACACATATATCCTATTGGTTTTGTTTCTCTGGAGAACTCTGACTGATAAAATATTCCAAAAAAAATTGTGAGGAAACATTATTTCTTTTTTGCAGACAAAGACTGAGGAGTTGAGGAAAGTAAATAACCAAATGACGCGCACGCCCGTGAAGTGCCGTGGCCGAGTTCCAGCCCACATTTACCTGACTGCAAAGATCGTAATCTCTTGATTACGCAGAGTGGTTGGGGAGATAGGGAAGGCCCGTGTGTGAGGGAGAATTTGAAAGGCAGCCTATAAAATGTGAATAAGCCTTACAAGACACGTGCTGAGGAAATGGCCAAATTCTCAAGAGCTGTGGAATTTCAGACCCAGACCACCTCCTTCTGACACAGTCAGTTGCTTATTCTGAAGAAGGGTCTTTAAAAATCTTAAAAACAAGTGTCTGCTTGGTCCACTGTCCCTTTCTGAGAATAGTGGTTCATTCTCCCTAAAGATATGATTCAGGCATTACATAAAAATTGGAACTTAACAATGGACCAAGGGTCAGAAGCAGACCTTGTGTAGGTTATATGTGAGGAGACCAGTCCCCTCTGAAGGGGCCTGGGGCAAAACCCCAGCAGGAACACTTTCTTTCAGATGGTGAGGAGACCTAATCACATCCTCTCTTGGGAAGTGCAATGGTGGGTACACACAGAAGGTGAGCTGAGAGAGCTCAGCTTGTTTCCTTGATTATCTCATCTCCCTCTCTGTGCACCACTGTCCTGGCATTCCTGGGACTCAGAATAATTGGGCTGCTGTTGCCATGTGCTCTCCTGCCACTTTACTTCCCCACATAGCCTTACAGCAAACCTGGACTACTAAAGGAGATTTCTGTGAGCCTTTCCTTATAACCTGTAAGACCCTCCCTGAGGCAACTGTAAAGAAAGCTAAGCAGAGAGTAGTGAAGGGGGCACCATGATGGGTAAATGGCATGAGTCTAGGTACATTACTTGGCCAACAGGGCCTGCTCAAAGCTTTGATGCATTAAATGTACTTATCTATCTATCCATTCATTCAGCCCATCTAAAGTCAGCGTGCACACTGTACCAGCTGTTGTGCAGAAAGCTGAGAATATGGAGAAGAACAAGACAGAGTCTCTTTCCTTTGAGATGTATATTTCATAGAGAAGGCCAGAGATGATGCCCTTCCCAGCTCTAGAAGGGCAGGAGGGCAGTAGGATGGCCATTTCAGCCACCAAGGAAGAGCCATCTACCACTTTCCTTTTCCCATAGCACATTTACTAACGGCTCAGGCCCCATTTTTCTGTGGTCAGAGCAGTAAGTCACAAGTCCATAAGTAAGACACAGCATCTCATTTACAGCGGGCTAAAGTAGACACATCTTAGTGCCTCATCTCAGCCAAGTACACTTCTCGCACCCATCGTTCACTGCTGTATTTCTGAATATTCTATTCTATAGAAATTTTCACACTTCTGTGGTCTATTCATGCCCTTTCTATACCTTCATGCCTCTTCCAATGTTATTTTTTCCACAAGAACATCTTCCCCCAAAATCACCCTTTTGGCTAATTCTTATTTAATTTTCTGTCATCAAAACTTGGTTCAATCTCTCCCACCTCTAGGAAACTTCTTGATACACCTAGGAGGAGTTAGGTACCTGATGCAAGTTGAACTGTGATCCCTCCCAATTAGATGCATTGACATCTTAACCCCTGGTCCCCTAGAATGTGATCTTATTAGGAATAGGGTGATTGCAGATGTAATTAGTTAAGTTAAAATGAGGTTGTACTGGGGGGGGAGGGTGAGCCCCTATCCAATAAGATTGGTGTCTTTAGAAGAAGATGGCCATGTGAAGACAGAGACAGTCAGAGAGAACACCATGGACACACAGAGGATTGGAGTGATGCATGTACAGGCTAAGGAATGACAAAGATTGGTAGCAAACCACCAGAAGGTATGGAGAGAAAAGGAAGCATTCCCCTACTGGCTTCAGAGGAGTATGGCTCAGCTGACACCTTGATTTTGGACTTCTAGCCTCCAGAACTATGAGACAATACATTTCTGTTGTGTTAAGCCACCCACTTTTCAGTACTTTGTTACAGCTGCCCTAGGAAACCAATGCAGTGCTCCTCCTCTGTGCTCTCGTTCTGCCCTCTTTTTAATTATCTCTGTGTTAGTCTCTCTTCCTCTAGACTGAATTCCTCAAGGAGAAGGACTCTCTTATTCACCCATGCTGGATCATCTCTAGAATAGTGCTTGATATAGAAAAGGGCTGAAAAAATGTGCTGAACGAGTCAATGAATGAATGAAGGGGTAGAGGAGATGGGTGACTCTACGGGAAAACATCGAAATCCAGTCAGAGGTTTCTGTTATGTCTTGGTTTTGATTTATTTTATTTTTGGCAATTCTACTGTGGAGAATTTTCCCCTTCAATTCTTTGGAAATCTTAGCTTCTTCCTTAAATAGACCTCCAAAGGAAATAGTCATACAAGAATGGGACAATTATTTGTGAGAGGGGTTATTGTGAGCAAATTCGAGGAAGAAAGTTGACAGCAAAGAAAGGGCCCTAAGTGGTGTAGCTCAGGTCTTTGAGAAGTGGAGCTATTCTTCCTGAGCTAAGATGACATGAATTGGAGGCCCAGAAAGATCCAGAAATAAAACATTCCAGAAAGATCCAGAAATAAAACAAACTTCTCAAGACTCATCCTTCTGGCTGCTCCTTTTGTCTTATTCCTTACGCTTGCAGGTCACGAAATTGTAGGCCTTTCTTGCCTCTTTATCTCTAATCTCTCTTCCCAGAATTCCTGTCCTAACTAATGGTTTTATGAACAACTTTTCAAAACTTGACTCAAGGGCCACCTCGTCAATAATGCTTTTTCTGATTCCTATGCCAAGCCTCTTGCATCAGCAGTATCACGCACAGACTTCTGGAAGGATCTATCTGCACATCTATCCATATTTAGAACAATTATGAGGCCCTGTTCTTCTTGAAAGCAGGAGTTACGTCTTCACATTCTTTTACATCCATCTCACTATGAGGCTTATGGTAAATGCACAATAAATGTTAGTGGAATAAAGAAATGAAGGACTGGCAGACCCTGTCTGTAGGCAAATTGAAACATTTATTATGTCCCAGCCACGAGTAAGGAAAGATAAAATTGAAGAATAAGCTGTGAAACAGTATTCTGTAAGGGGAGTAGCATTCTCTTTCTCGTGAGACAGAAGGAAAGAACTGAGCAACCCTCATTGCCAGACAAGTGGCGATGAACATTTGGAGAAAAGACTTCAGAACTGGGAAGAGTGGAAGGACCCACAAGAGCAGTAGTAGAATCTCACTTGAGAAAGAGTTTCATACCATCCTTTCTTCCTCGGCCCGAAGATGGTGGCCAGCACAGCTGAGAGAGCCGGTAGGAGGACGGATGGGGTTTAGGAAGGTCCTGTGAGTAAAACTCTCTTCTCTCATTCTGGTCTAATCTAATTCAAGGGGCCCAGACTGGTCGGGGAGGACAAAACCACCCAGGCAAGAAGAGTCAAATATCCTTGGCAAATATTGGCTGTGCTCATTTACTCTTCATTGGCCCAGGACCCCAAAGGCGGGGGTAGAGAATTCCAGGCCAGAAAATATAATTAGTCAGCCTGCTGGTTTGGGCTCTAATTTAATCTGGGCAGCTGTGCCAGGAACCTGTATTAGCATGACACTGGGAGGCGGAGAATATAATTACCGAGCAATAGAGAGGGGGAGGAGAAGTGGGATGGTGACCGGTTTGTGCCTGTGTCAGAGGATGGGGGGCTCGAGGGTGATGTCAGTGGAGAGTGAGGATTTCCCTGGGAGAAGGGAGTAGGAAAGAGGCTTCTGTCAGTGGATGGACGGTGACTTTAATTTGGCTTTTGAGAAATTGTGTGTGGTGTGCAGGATGTGTGTGTCTGTGTTAGTGTGTTTTAGGGGAGGGGGTTTTGTAGCTAGGGGCTAGTCCACTCTGCATGACAAAGGTGAGGTTGAGAGTTGATGGATGGGCCTTGTGGTTACTGTGGAGGGCAGGGGAAGGGAGTGTAGGAGCAGGTTATGGCTGAATTCTGGACAAATATTCTAAGATACTTTTTCAGTGGGTCTGTCTACATAGAAAAAAGCAGAGTAAGGATTTTAAATTTGCACTCTCATTAGCTCCTTTTTATCTCAGGTAAAAGAAATGTGACTGAAAGAACACTTCTTAAGTGACTTCATTCAGACCAAAAAGATGCTAATTTTACTTCTAGGGTGCTTGCTTTGCGCTGAGGTCCGGGTTAAGCAGCTCATACTTCATCGCCTTAAGTAGAAGAAAGATACGATGCCCACAGTCATACAGCTGGTAAGCATTGAAGGTATAATTCAAACCCAGGCCTCTTTGACTCTAAACACTATGCTGTTAACCAGCAAGCCAAAATAGGTGTTATCCTCTCCATTTATGTGTGGGGAAACTGAGGTAGTGACATAATTTGCATTAGCTCAAAATGTGAGTCAGTAACAACTGGACATAGAACTTGGATCTCACGCAATACTGCCTTTTCGCATAGATGACATATAGGGGAGAGACGAAGATACTTTTTACCAGGAAAAGAATGGGGTATCTTGAAAGAAACAAATAAAAACCAGTCTCTCTCACTCCCAACCCAATGCTCTTTTCACTATGAGTAAGAAGTGTGATAATAGCCGCTAAATTCCTTGCTCACTCACTCTGTACCAGTTGATATACTAAGCTTTCTATACCCTCTCGTTTCTCTCCCGCAACACTCTCAGATGGGCACTATTCTTTCCCCACGTTACGTGGGAAGACTAAGGCTTCCGGGCTATGTGGCTTGCCCAAACTCAAATAGCTGGTAAATGACGAGCAAGCATCCAAATCCACCAGCCCACTCTCTCAGTCACTGTCTCCCTGCGAAACACGCTCCTCCTTCAGATACCATGACACCTTTCCCTCTGTCCGAGACGGACCTGCCAGGTCTATCGACCCATTGGTGACATAAAACTTTGAAGCTCCACAGAAATCTTTCTTTATTTCAAGCCTAAGCCAGTCCCACTCACATTTTAGCTGTCATTTTGGGGACTGGGAAGACATGCTGGGGATCTTTTTCTTTGCTCTCAGAGTTAACTTTTCCTGTGGCTTTTAACCTGTCCCCTGCCCTGCAAGGACCTGCAAAGTTGTTCCCTGTCCTATCCTAGGGGCTTCTTGTCTTATAATCAAAAAACAGAGAGGCCCGGTTCTTCCTTTTCTTTTGTACTTTGAGGTTCCATTACTCCTTCAGCTCTCTTTTTCCCAGGCACAGACCTCCCTCTGGGGCCTTGAGAGCCACTGGGAGTAAGAAGGGAGAGAAGCCAGCTTTCTCCTCCCAGAGGAGGAAGGGAGGGAGGCCATGCTCGCAGGGCCTCTGGAAAACCGAGTTAGCTGGAGGAGATGGCCCCCCTGCCTGCCTAGCCCTGCTCGCTCAGCTGCTCAGCATCTGCCCTGCACCCAGGAGTGAGTCTTCTCTAGGGTCCCTGCCAATCTCATGGGCTCTGCAGAAGGAGCCAAAAAGGGCGCAGATGTGTCCTGCATCCTGAAGCCTGCGGCGCCACGTCCAGGAAGCCAGAAGAGGCATCTTGATTTCACAGGTCTTCCTCCCCCTGACGTCCTCCACTCCCATAGTTTTTATTCCCTTTGTCTTCTCCTTCACTCTCCAAAGTCCTCTCCTACCTCCTCAGAAGAGGGCACATGCTGAAATTTGAAAGAGCTTTGGACTAAAAGTCAAAAGCTTGATTTTGCCACTAGCTGTGAGGTCAATATCTTCATCTATAAAATGAGGCCAGTGGCATCTGCTCTGTGCTTCCCACAAAGCTGTCGCGAGGATGAGAGGAAAATGTGTATCAGGAAACTGGTTATGTCGGTTCCTGAGGCAAGAACAAGGGTTGTGGTCGTGTAGTCATCGCAATGAAGGGAGTCATACAGCAACAGAAATGATACAGGCTTCAGAATCAGACAGACCAGGGAGGAAATCCTGGCCTTCCACTGAGACGGCTGGAACTCACTTGCTTCATCTATATAGTGGGAATCATACTGCCTGCCTTGAAGACTGCTGTGAGATTTAAGTGAGGGGAGGTACAGTGGAACACCTAGAGGAGAGGTAGGTAGGTGGTGAGAGTTCAATACAGGTTTGTCCTCTCGCAGATTCTAGTGTTCCCCAAATCCAGTCCAGAGCTGTCGCCTCTACACTTATGGTTGTGCTGGCTGTGCCTTGCACAAGGGTGCCAGCCCAAGGGAGCAAAGACAGCGAAGATGTGTGCTCTGAGACCAGGTTGCACTGGCCTGGAAGAAGGGTGCCTTTTTTGCCCTCCAACCTACCAAGACTGTTATGTGCTAGACTCAAGGGTAAAAGATTTCCTGAAGCCGGTGAGGACTCCAGTACCAGAGTTCCGGGCAGAAGGAGTACAATGTGTAGGAGTTAGAGAGAGTAAAATCACACACACACACACACAAGCATGGACACAGCCTCCAGAATGATATTTCTAAACATGGCTCTGATTATAGCCTGCCCCACTCAATACAGTTTAAATATATTTTTGGCTCTCCAATTAAGAAAATAAAATAATAAAACTAGCAGGTGAAAGTTGAAAGTTAGATAAGGAATAGGATATTTATGTGGTTTCAAAATATTTAGAAGTATTTATTAATTAAAAAGGAAAATTATAACTTTACAGTAAAAAAACAAAACAAAAGGAGAATATGCCACCTTATGTTACCAACCCCGGGAAAACTGATACCATGTGCTTCCTGACATGATGCACTGAAAAGGATACAACATCCCGTCCATAATCCTGACAAAATTGTCAAACCCAAATTTAATCTCATGGAACCACAAACAAACCAAACTGAGGGACTCTACAGAACAGAAGGACCACACTCTTCAAAAATCTCCGTGTCATGAAAGATAAAGGAAAGCTGAGGAAACAGTTCCAGATTTAAGGAGAGAAGAGACATGGACACTGCGTGCAGTGTGTGATTCTGCATGTTATCGGGAAAATAATGAAATTTGAATTGTCTGTAGATTAGATAATAATATTGTATCAATGTTAAATTTCCTGATTTTGATACTTGTGCTGTAGTTCTGAAAAACATGGTCTTTGTTTGCAGGTAAAGAGGCATAACATCTGTGCATTATTCTCAAAAGAGTCAGAAAAAAAGACACAGTGTGATAAAGCAAAATATTAACCACTGTAAATCAGTGACAGGTGCACCAGAGTCCTTGCTACTCTTCCTACAATTCTTCCATGAATTTGAAATTATTTCAAAAGAAAAGTTTACAAAATAAAACCAAGTTCAAACCCTGAAATGTGACATTCAAGGATTTCTGGGATCTACCCTCAAACTATCTTAACAGTCGTATGTCTCCTTTGTTCTTCATCATTATACAACTCCCATGATGGCCACAGTGAACTCAATTCTTCCCAAACATACCCTATATTTTCCACCTTGGTGTTTATGCTCACTCAGATCTCTCTGTCAGGACAGCCTTCTTTTTACTCCTCAAGCTTTTGAAATCCTATTCAACCCTGGACGTCCTTAATAAAAATCACCCAGTCTAAGGAAGAAACCCTCATTTACCCACTTAGCCCCTGAATCCATCCAGTCTCTTGGGTTAATTCGTCGGTTTGGGTTAGGTCAACCTTCCGAGCAGTGGGCTAGCCTCAGATTCCACCCAGGTAACCACAAGCAGAACTCAGAGAATGTGGATAGGCTGCCACCTGGTGGTCATTAGGAATATATTCGTTTGCGGAGCGTCTGCGAGCACAGACGTTTAGAGAACGGGAAAAGTCGGGACACACAGATTCTGCTTGAATTCTTGTTCAGTTCATCTGTGGGTTATAAAATCCACTTTATAGATTGTTTTAGGACTAGAGTTGAGATTTATTAGTTGTTTTTCACAGAGTATTCACTCTATGAATGGTAGTATTATTAGAAACATTATTATATGTGTACCTTAAAGACCATATATTTTCATTTCATCATTTTATAGTTAAGGAACTGAAATCCAGGGGAGACACAGAGCAAGGCCTAAAGGACGGGCCTTTTGACTGCTCACTCCGTTACCCAACATAGATCAGAGGAAAGCAGTTCGTTATGCGCATGGCAGAAATGATAGGAGGTAACTGTAGAACACCTGAAGTGGTTTAAATCTCATTCACATTCCCCCTCTCATTTACTCCACCTTCTAAGGTGGGCCTGCAAGCCACTGGCTCCAGGGTAGGGGGACACTCCAAAGGAGAGATGCTCCCTGGGTGACGGAGGAAGAGGATGGTTGCTCAGGGGCAGGTGCCTGCAAAGGATGAGATGTCCCCTCAATGAGGTAAACCAGAGTAATTTGCCTTTGGCAGTTTGGGTGGTTACGCTTCAGTTTCACTTTCTCTTGTGCATGAATCACTTCCTTTCAGATTTCTTTCTCTATACTTCTCTCGGGTTCAGTCTCTTCTGTCTTCTCCTGCACCTCTTCCTCCTTCTTCTTCTCTAAACCTAGCAAAGAGAACTCTCCTTGGAGCTAAGAATCCTGCACAGACCGAGTGCTGAGGCTGGCACGTACACCATTTCCCCTCCTGCCCTCTGATCAGAAGGTGACGGTTACTCCACTTCCTCTGATTAACTCACACAACACTGATGAAACATTTTAACGTCTTTCCAGAAATCCTGGTTTGTTGTTCTCCAGTTAATCGCTGGATTCTGCCCCAACCCTCTCCTGCCCCTGTGTCCTCTCTGCCCACCAGGGTCTAGTCCACTGTGGCTGCAGAATGCAGTCCAACATTGGTGGAATAGCGTCAGAGCTTCAGGGCTTCCCTTTTGTAGAGATAAGAGACAGGCGTAGGCTTAGAAAAGAGCCACCCCTTCCTCCAACCTGTTATAATCTGTTACCGTAACCCAAGTTCTCATGTTCCGCCTCTAAACCCTAATCCCACACTCACGCTGTATTTTTTTTCCTTTATACCAGGTCTACAGCAGCCTCCAAATTCTCCCTGCCATGATGGCTTTTAGCACGTCCTTTTTAGGATTTTAAAGTGCTAAACCCAAAGACCCCAGTTTTAAATGTTTCCCAGATCCATGAGGTCACTAACCCCCTGGCATGTGCCCCAGTTTCTCCAACATTCAACCACCTTAAATGCTATTTCACCCAAAAAATTGTTATAGCTGTTCTGTCGCCCCCCCTCATTCTTTCCTGCCACCAGCTATACTATCGCTCTGAGTGTTTGCTTTGTACCACGTTCCTGAGATAGAGAGAAGCCCTCCTAGAAGCCCTCTTTTCTTCTAGATAAGGAGACCAAGCTGATATTTATTCTACATTTCTTGTTCAAGTCCCTGAGGTTGTCCCAGCTGAAGTCCATGGGATTGTCCTGGCCCCAAAAGGCTCCTGACTCCCATCCTGCTACATTCCCAGATCCCTCCTCCTCTGCTGCGCTTATGCCCCCACCCTATGGGCACCAGGCTCTGTGCTCCTCAGTGGGCTTGTAAAACACTGAGCACCCACCATGCGAATCACACTGAGACCCCAGTGAGGCCCTGTGCTTCTAAATAGACAGGCTTGATCAGAAGAGAGATGGAACACAGGCTCACCAGGCAGTCAGACAATCCTTCCTTCAAGCCCTCTGGGTCTGATCAAAGACACAAATGTCATGATTTAATCCAGAGAAGACAAGACAAAGGTGTCATGGAAGACAACTTTCCCAAAACTAATTTCCCTAGAATGTTCCTCAAAAAAATAAGATACTAATACATTTGGGAAATACAAATTCTCTCCTTCGTGGAGAGTCATAGTTCATATCAGCTTATTAAAAGCTTTAAGAAGTTGTGCCTTAAAGAATCGGGTTTGTCTTTTGTTAACCACGTATTTTCCCAAATTATTTGATCACGTAAGAGAGTAAGCCCTCTAAGGGATAGCATTTTATATTGTTTCTCTTTATTGCCCCTGGATCTAGCTTATTTCTGGCACTTAGAAGGTACCCAATAAAGTACAATTTGAGTAGAATTATCGTTTCAGATCTCTAAAGGAATAGCCTCTGCAAAGGCCTGTGACAGACTCCTCTTCAGTTCTGCTGGACTTACAAATAGGGAAGATACAGCAAGACAGAAAGAAGAAGTTTTGGCAATTCAGGGCAATTTAGGAGAAGGGATATGTTAGAAAAGTTAGCAAATCTCATTTCTTGGAATCTTTTACTCTCAGAACACAAAAGCAGAAAGAAGGACAAGATGCCTTGGTGGACCCTTTTCCCAGAAAGTTCAGAAAACTCTCGTTTAGTTGAATCACCACCTTCTCCCCTAGGGTTCCATCCACTCTCTCTCCCTACTTTTGAGCCTTTGGTCCAGGAAGGAGACAAACTCACTCAAACTCCCCCAGTAGCAGTTTTTCACAGACTCAGTGAAAAATGGGTGTTTGCAAACCCCCGGATCTGAGAAAGGAGAAAGCTGAGAGAGGAAATGGAAGCAGATCCTTTGCATCTGGACAGAGGGGCCCAGCTGCTCGGCCCAGAGCAGAGGCTGTGAGCAGCACCTTCTCCACCGTGGGCGGCTGTCCTGGCTCTGCCCCAGGTCTGGCTGAGCAACCTGCCAGCGGAGCTCTCAATTCTGCAGCTTCAGAACTCGTGCCCCGCTCCAGCTCGTCTGTCTGACGGACACATGAAACACAGAAATTTTCTTACTTATCAGTGTTATCAGGCTCCATGTCTGGAGGACAATATCATTCAAGAGCTATTTTTACTGGGTTTTGCAATGGACAAGAATGTTTTCCTAATGCATTCTCTATTACCTTTATAATGATTTCTTACCAAAGATCTGTCACTTAATATTTTCATTTTCTGTAACAAGCCATGCATAGTAACGTAAGAGTAGAGAAAAATAGTGTGTATACATATCATATATTGTAGATTCTAGAGGCAAGAGAATCTTAGAAAATATTTCTCTACTTATCAGAAGAGGAAACTGATATCCAGTGAAATTAAGTAACCATCATATAGCCAGTACTAAAGTCGGATGGCTCTTTTACTCCCAGTTCAGTGTTTTTACTAAATTCCATGAAGCACAAGGGAGGGCACCGCAGAATGACAAACCAGCCGTGTGCCGAGGCACTAAACTGCTAAATCACCCAGGCAGTAGAGCGCTAATTTGTCATCTCGTTTGGTATAAGGGATTTTATTTTTAACCGGTGGAAAAAA